>NW_022111309.1:1416429-1434988 GCF_000313985.2 Echinops telfairi | reverse complement strand
ATATTTACATATACACACGCCTTTATTTAGACCTCTATAAATGTCCTTTGACTCCTAGTTCTTTCCTCTATCTCCGTCTTCAGCGATCATGTCAGGAAGGTGAGCATCACAGAATGCCAGTTTAATAGAACAAAGTGTTCTTGCATTGAGGGAGTACTTGAGCAGAGGCCCAATGTCCATCTGCTACCTTAATACTAAACCTATAAATATATGCACATAAATCTATTTCCCTATCCTCATTTATAAATATATTTACATATATACATGCCTTTATTTAGACCTCTATAAATGCCCTTTGCCTCCTGGCTCTTTCCTCTATTTCTTTGACATTCCTCTTGTCCCACTATCATGCTCAGCCTTCATTTGGGTTTCAGTCATTCCTTTGTTACATTGCCCTTGATCATGCCCTACCTGGCCTCCCACACCCTCCTCACCACTGATTTGGATCACTTGTTCCCTTGTCCCTGGGTTTGTTAACACCACTTCCTTTCCCCCTACCTCCCCTTCTCCCATGTCCCCCCGGAAGTGTCAGTCCCGTTGTTTTCTCCTCTAGATTGTTCATTCAGCCTATCTTATTATTTTTATATTAAATGTTCTTTATTAACACTACAGTCAAAGACACCAAATATTCTGCTTTATGGTTTTTTTTGTTTTTTGTGTTTTTTTTAAATCAATTTATTGGGGCTTATACAATTCATCACAATACATAGATCAATTGTGTAAAGCACATCTATACATTTGTTGCCCTCATTATTCCCAAAATTTGCTTGCCTCTTGGGTTCCCTATCTTATTTAGACAGGCTGCAGAGATAATAACATGCACAAAAACAAGACAGTGCTGTGAAAGACCTGCATTGTCTCAGCACCGCTGCCCTATCCTCTACTCCAATCATCCCTGGATAGTCTTCCCTCCCCCACTCCAGCCCCTGTCTCTGGGGTGCTGCTCCAGCTGTAATATTTCGTGCTGGGATGGCTGTAACTCTGAGGCAGACTGAGTGATTGCAGTGAATGGGAGGCCTCCCTGCAAGTGTGGGCTCCAGTTGGCATAAAAATCTGTTTTCCCACTCAGGGCTGATCCAGTGCCCTCTGGATGAGCAATCTGGCAGGAAGAGAGAGTGCTAAGCAGGGAGGAGGCAGATGCATGTACAGAAGCCCACCTCTGCCTCTTCACCCAGGCCCACACCCATATGTCCACATTGGTCCATAGGGATGGCCCCAGTGCCCTTGCACCGGGGCTGGGGAGGTGGTGTGGGCACTGCAGGGCATCGCTCACCTCCCAGCATTATCAGGCACCCAGGGGGATGGTTTTAAACAACCTCCTGCTTATCGATCGGTGTGATGATGAGCTTCAGCCTGCTTTCTGGGGAGGAAGAGAGGCAGGCAGAAAACCAATGCTGCTTTGTTTGCGCCTGTTTCCTGTGGGCCCTCAGCAGCAGGGCAAGCTCCTGGCCACTACTTGACCTTGAACCGGTTCCTGCCCGTGGGGCTCTCATCCCTGTCAGTACTGCTAGCACTTATTAAAAGCTTACTAAGGGCCAGACCCTTTCTCGGTAGCTTCCATGAACAAGCGCATGGATCTTCCTGACATGGTCCTCCAGGTATGTACTGTTCTTGTACACTCCAGATGAGTATATTAAGATGTAGGGAAGTAAATTAAGTTAGCTGACGTCACACAGCTGGAGGCACAAAGGGGAGAAAGTGCTTGGCCTGGTGTCTGCCTTGCGGAGGGCCCGTGGTTAGGCCATGGGCTAGGAACCAAGATGGTGGTCTTTCAGACTTCCCCAGAAGCACCTCAGAAGATGGGCCAGATGGAAGTCTAGAAAGCCGTATGGAGCAGTTCTACTCAGTACCCTTGAGAACCCCCAACACCAGACTCTCACTCTCAAGTCAGTGCTGATGCGTAGCGATGCCCTGTGGGTTCCCGCGGCTGTCCTTGTTACGAGAGTGGAAAGGCCAGGCTTTCTCCTGCAGCGCTGTCGGGGGTCAGGATTGCTGAGACCACGCCGAGTCAGCTTTGACAGCCGCTACCAACAACAGCGGTGACACTCCGAGCTAAATGGCGCTCTTCTCCTTGTTGGCACCGCTTGCTCCTGCTTTGGAGGCCCGGTAGCAGTTTACCCTGGCCGTGGTTGGCCTTTCTTCTCCTTTGCTGCCTTGGTCGGGGGCCTCCTGTGCCTGTAGCCATGCAGGGCCTGACAGCTGCTAACTTCACGGCTGGGCTCAGGGCTCACTCTGACTATAGAGCAGGCGCCACCAAGGGACAGTCAAATTGGATATTTGTCAGGGCAGGAGCGAGGAGGCTTGTTAGCATGGCCATGAGGAGGCACCAGGGCCAGACTGGCATATTAACTGATGACAGGGTGTAGCCTTCTCCAGCGGCCACCCTTGTACTCAACTCAGAAACCCAGTACTGGCCACGTCTGCACAGCAGCTCCCTAAGGGTGTAGTGAGCACTGAATGGGTACCTACTCATGGCTAGTGTGGGAGCAGGGGTGCCCACCCTAGCAACTTGGGTAGAGCTAGTGCAACAATCCAAGAAAGTTGTCAGTCTGAGGAGGGAGGTGGAAATGGATGTATGACCTGGTGGACTTCAGAGAGGTCAGGCATGCTCAGCCCTCTGCTCTACCTCGGGGCCCGCTAGCTGGTGGTGCCAGGCTTGGGGTGGGATGGGTAGAAGAGGACTCTGGCCAGCTCCTGAGGTCCTTTTCCTTGGTCCCTAGAGCCACACTGTGGGCTGGTGGCGAGACCCAAGGAAGAATTCTGGAAGCAGGTTCTCTCGCCAAGGGAGACACGAGGATAGCTCCTCTGGCCCCCACCCCATCAGGTTCCCTCTGTCCTTCCCGAACCTCTCTCCATAGGGTCTCTGAGCTGCACCTGACTGGTTCCCCACGAGCATGTTGCTTCTGCCCATTGGCCCATCCTGCACTGAGGACAGCACACGGACAGCCTCAGTTTAGTCAGAGTTTTATGGGGCCTGATGCCCCTGTGGTTGAGCCTGGAACATGGACAAGTCCCCCAAGACGAGGAAGGCTCCGACGACTCAGCTCTCTGGGGCACTCTGGCCTGGGGCAGCTTGTCCCTGTGGCAGATGGGTCCATGGAAGCTTAGGTGCCACCTCCGGCCCAGGTTGGGTGGGCTGGGCATAGGGACACTGACCCATTCCCCTTCTCTGGGGCTCTCTCAAGCTGGGCTGGCACTCAGAGCTTACTGCTATGAAGGGGACCATTCAAGGGAAAAGAAGCCCTGACGCTGGATGGGTTTGGAGACCTTCTCGGACTGGCCCTCCTTTCCTGTGAAGCCCTCTCTGCCAGGAGGGTGGAGAAACGCACTCCACGTGGGTACTGGGCCTTCAGTGAACGCTACACCCCATCCATGGAAGCTGGGTCTGCACTTGCTGCCTAGGCTCCTCCCACTGTGCTGCACCTCCGTCCGGGTTGGACCCGAGGGAGCAGAAGCCCCCAGCAGGAAAGAAGAACCGGGGAACAGCAGGGTCAGCAGGCTGGAGGCTCATTTGCCGAATGGCAGCCTAACGTTAATCCCTGGGCTTGTAGTTAACATGAAAAATCTAGAAAATCCATCTGCCAGTCCCTACCTGATCAGGGTCTACCACGGCTCCAGTAGCTACAGCTCAGGCTGGCTCAGGTGTTCCTGGGTGGGTGACAATGCCAGAGCTGAAGAGATAGCTGCCCACGTGTGGCTGGAAGGAGCAGGAGGCTGGCAGTCACCCTGTTGCTTTCCCTCAGAGCTAGGCATGGGATGAGGAGGACCTTGTCAGGTGTGTAGGTACCCTGCCCAGGCGATAGGCCCCTCGGCACCCTGGGAGAACTGAAGGACGCCATAGATGCAGCGCACCTCACAGCGACCAGTTGTCACTGAAGCAAACCTGACTCGTGGTGACACAGGTGTATTAGAGTGGAACTGCGCTCCATAAGGTTGATTTGATCACTAGGCCGTTCTTCCAAGGCATTTACTGCTGGGTGGGCTTGAACCTCCAACCTTCTGGTTAGTAGCTGAACACAGTAACTAATGACACCACTCTGGGTCCCTGAGAGCACACACCACAGAAAACGACAACAAACTCACGGCCTTCCATTCATGGTGACCCTTGGAGCAGGGTAAAATGCCCTGTGAGTTTCCCAGGCTTAAATCCTTAGGGAATCAGACAGCCTCCTCTTTCTTCCAAGGAAGGACTGATAGATTCAAACTGCAGACCTTGTGGAGTTAGCTGTCCAACTTGTAACCAAGACTCTTGCCAGCACACAATAGTTGCTCATTCAATATCTCACCTCTTCTCTTCTCTCTGCCATGGCCCACATGGTCTGTTACCAGCCTGGGCTAGTGCCAACAGGGGGAATTCATCTCACACCATCAAAAATTGCATTGAAAAGAGAGAGACTATACACAGATACTTATTAGTGATCATCTCTGACAGCCCACCTGGGCCCCTGAATGGCTCCATACCCTCATGGTTGCACGGTTTCAAATAGCAGCGCCCCCCACCCCCACCCCAGCCCCACAAGTTCAAAGTCACTGTCTCCTCACTGTTTTACTTTCCCCCATGGTGCCTATTGCCAGCAATATTCTTGTATTTCATTTCTGTACCGGGTTCAGTGTCTCTCTCACAGACTGGCAACTCTCCAGGGGTTCTCAGACTAAGGCCCGCGGGCCACATGCGGCCCGCCGAGGACATTTATCTGGCCTGCTGGGTGTTTTTGCCCCATTCGTTTTTTACTTCAAAGTAAGATATGTGCAGTGTGCATAGGAATTTGTTCATAGTTGTTTTTTTTAACTGTAGTCTGGCCCTCTAGTGGGTCTGAGGGACAGTGAACTGGCCCCCTGTTTAAAAAGTTTGAGGACCCCTGCAGACTCTCAGAACTTGAGCTGTGCCTGGTGTATCTGAGGTGCTCAATAAATATTTCCTAGATGATTCATAGTCATTCCCACCCTACAGAACAGGGTAGAACTGCCCCTGTGGGTTTCTGAGACTGGAACTCTTTACAGGAGTAGAAAACCTCATCTGGAGCGGCTGGCTGTTGGTTTCAAACAGCTGACCTTGCAGTGAGCAGCCCAACACATTATGCACTATGCCAGCAGGCGCTTCGTTTACCACAGAAAGCCCCGTGTGGTGTCCTCCAAGATCTACAGCCTCTTCTCCTTTCAGAGCGACCTCGTGGCCCTGTTGGCTGTTGACTGCATGGTCCACAGCCACTGTGAAGGAGAAAGAGGAACGGGTTTGCGTTCCTAAAGATGGATCCATTAGGAAGCCATCTGAGGCAGTTCGGCTCTGTCCCACAGCACGGCTGTGAGTCTGAATCGACTCCGGGTTGTGGGCTTAGGGTCTCCACGTTTTTAGCTGTAAAATGGGAAGAGTGTCAGAAACCTTCTGTGACCCCCCAAGCTCTTGCTTCTGTCCAGGGGGCATCTATATTTACTCAGGTAACTTGGGCATTCTCTCAGGTGACATCTGTAGACTGTTATTGGACATATGGGCTAATATTGGACTCATGGACTTGATCTGGACTGGACTGGGATGTTTTCTCAATACACAATTACTCTTTGACATAAAGCTCTTTCTTATACACATATGAGTGTCTATGAAATTTGTTTCTCTAAGCCCAGATGAACACACAGGATGATACCAGATGGTAGAGCCCTGGCGGCATGGTGGGTTACTTGCTGGGCTGCCAACCACAAGGCTAGCAGTTGGAATGCGCCAGCTGCTCCATGGGAGAAAAATTTGGCTTTCTACTCCTGTAAAGAGTTACAGCCTCAGACACTCACAGGGACAGTTCTACCCTGTCCTATAGGTTGCTATGAGTTGGAAAAGACCCAATAGCAGTGAGTTTGGGTTTTGGGAATTCCAGAAGATCTCCTCCTGTTGGACTGTTACCTTATGCTTTCCAGACCCAACCCGGGATGTGGGTATGGGAGCAGGAGAGGGCCGTCCTTAGATGCCTTATGGGAATGCAGGGCTGCCCTCATGGAGTTTGTCCGGTTATAGAGTACTGTGGGGTCACGAGTGCTATGATCTGCTCTGTACCTTTCCATGTTTCCCTAATAGTGCCCTATTTGGGGGAGCTGCTGGGGGGTCTACTTTCTGGAGATCTTCCAAACCCAGCTGTCCTTATACCAGCTGTGGCCGGCCACCTGCACACAGCGCTCTTCCCCGGGCTCTTACACTATGCCCTGAGCAGCCGGGATGGAGACCCTTCCCGCCCTGCATCGCGCCCGCTGCTGAGGCAACTGCTCATAAGCCAGAGAGGTGAGGCCACGTGCCTTCAGGTGTGCTGCTGCGTGCCAAGAGAAAGCCCCAGGAGGCCAGGCATCAGTATGGCCTGAGCTCACTCTTGACCAGGCCCTTCTCCTGCTGCTTGCTTCTGGGTCTTCCCTACATCGGCCGTCTCTGCCTGGACGGACAAAGGGCAGCTGCTGCCTTGTCCCCACTGTCCCCACTGCATGCTCCCAGCCCCGCCTTGAGGATTCCGATTTTTAACCATGGTGGAGTATGGCCTCAGCATCAGGAAGCCAATTGGGAACCACTGCCCATTCTGCCCACAGGGTTGCAGAATGGGACCTACATCAATTCTAGCTACCCCCTCCGACTCCAGCCCGGGAGGATCAGCCTTGGGGTCCCTGCCCTCCAGGGACAACACCCCAAACACAAGGCAGAGTCTCACTCACACCAGACAGAGCAGGCAGAGCACTGCAGTGGCCCCCTAGGGAGGCGGCCGGGCCACCAAGCAGGGTGCCCTGGTCTGTGGCCCTCACTCTCCTACACTCTGTGTAGTTGGCGTTCTTGCGCCCCAGCAGGGAAGGCTTTCCTCCGTCTAAAATTGGGAGATGAGGAGGCATGTGCAGGAGGAACTTCAATATAATGCTTGGCCAGAACCTTCCCTGGCCTGTCCATCCTCCCTGGCTCTAAACCCTCATTCCTGAGGGAACACCGACCTCTCCCTCTCATCCCTGTGAACATCCTTAGCCTCGTGTGAGTGCTGGCTCACATTTGAAAGAAAGAGCAGCTAGCAACCCTGGACTCTGGGTCTTTCCCCTAAGTCAGCGGTGGGCTGTGACCCCTTTGGGGGTCGAATGACCCTTTCACAGGGGTTGCCTAAGACCATCGGAAAACACATTTCCCATGGTCTTAGGAACTGAGACACTGCTCCTCCATCTGTCTGCAGGGGTGTCCGCCCACATGCCTGTACACCCACAATACGAGTACCCGGCGTGAAGACTTTTACCCATGATACACGGTGCTTCAAGACAAAATTTCATTTATTTGTAATTAGAAATAAATATTTCACAATATATAATTACATAGCGTTTTTATGATTAATCACTGCGCTTTAATGGTGTTCAATTTGTAACAATGAAAATCCATCCTGCATATCAGATATTTACATGACGATTCATAACAGTAGCAAAATGACAGTTATGAAGTAGCAACGAAAATAATTTCATGATTGGGGGTCACCACAACACGAGGAGCCATATGAAAGGGTTGCAGCCTGAGGAAGGCTGAGAACCACTGCCCTAAGTCATCTTGGGGGCTTCGGGTACCTGGAAGGGCAGCCCGCCCAGCCCGCCTGCAACGTCTCCCTCCTGCTGCATCGGCCACACTCACACCTGCTCAGTGGGCCACATGGCAGGGTTTTTATTTCAAGCCTCTGAATCCCAAGCAGCTGTCCTAGGATCCTCCCCCGCCCCCCGCCCTGTTTACACATGCGGAAAAGTCTATGGCAGAGCAGCACCTTGCTTTGGGGGAAAAGGAAGAGAGAGCTACAGCCTCGTTATTTCCTTGGACTTATGTACAGTCTTTGAGTGATAACAAGCTATGAGGCGCTCAGCTACCACCCCACAGGTTATCCGTTCAAAACAGCAAGAGGCGCCGCAGAAGAAAGATCTGGAGACCTGCTTCTGAACGGCCACGATCTGGGAACTGTGTGGCATGCCGGTCCCCTCGCAGCACCCGGGTCACCATGAACCAGCAGCAACTCGGTGGCTATTGGTCTGGGTTTTCGCTTTGCCGTTTTGGGGTATCTACTGCCCCAAGCCCCAGACCAGTCATTATCCCCCAAATCAGATCAGGCTCAAGACTAAGTGTCCAGAGCCCCCAGCCCACAGGTTCTTCAGCTCCTCCCCGGGCTGGCCCTAAGAAGGGCTGGAGGCTGGAAGGAAGGAAGGAAGGAGGAGGGGAAGGTGGGCGGGAGAGACTCCCCAAATCCAGACCTGTGAGGGTGAAAGTCAGAAGCTAGGCTTTCCTCTGAAAAAACGACTTCCGTGTGGACTTGTCCAGTGGAAAGACAGGCAGAGTATTGTCATTGTGACACGCTTCATTTCAAGCATTTCCTTCGGGGGTTCTTCTGGCTTGGTGCTCTCCCTCCCCCCTGTCCCATGGCCCAGGAAAGGCCAGGGCAGGCCCAGCGCCCGCCTGGGCTGCTGGTTCTCCTTTGATTTCTCCCAAACAGCAGGAAGCTTGTTCTACCTGGAGACGTCGGGCTGGCTCCTTGGGCTGGCCGACCCAGACTTCGTGGAGAATAATTCTTCCTTGAAACAGCGTAACAATTCCCGTGAAGCGTTCTGAATAGCCCACGCCTAACTCAAAGGCTGGCAGAGAGGCCTTTGAAGCTTTTCATGGAACAAAAATAAAGCCCTTTGCAGACATTGGAGAAAGGTGGCTGAAATCGCTCCCGGCGCTGTGCGATGCCGCGGAGCCATGCGAGCTGCAGGGCAGCCCCCACTCAGCCACCTCCCCTTGGGGGCAGCTCGAGGCTCTGTCTGCTCCCCCTGCCTTACTTTGTGGGGTCTGTCCAGCACCTTTAGGATGGATTAAAAATGGAAAAAACAGGGAATGCCCCTTAGAGCAGCTCCTCTGAGGATATCAGGGGCCTTTTATGCTTTGACTATTGCAGGTCAGTGGTGCTCCCGGGATAATCCCAAACAGTGACTGAGTTAGTTAATTGTGCCAGCCTGGCCAATAATCACAAGTGGGGCTGGTTGAAAGGCAGAGGGATAAATGGGTGGTGAAGCCTCGCCTTTCTAGTTCTCGGGTCTCTTGCTTTGTGATGGTTGCACCAGGGTGCAGCTGCCTTAGCAGTTCCCTGCTTCAGCTTGCAAGATTGACTTCCTACAAGACATCCCCAAGGAGAAGCTACATGGACCTACCCCGATGCAGCCCTGGGTGCTGGAGCAGCCGTCTGGAGACCCCTGCTAGTGCAGAGATGCTTGTTTGTTCACTGACTCAGCTTTCCTCCTGCAGTCGGCATCATTGCCTCTGTTTTGTGAGGTGGAGGACTTTGTGGACTGGTGTTGGGTTAATGGCTTAATGTTGGACTTGTGGGCTTGGGCAGCATTGGGTTGGGATGTTTTTGTGATGCACATTTTCTTTACATAAAACTCTCTCTTATACATGAGTTGCTGTGGATTTGTTTCTCCAAAGTACCCAGACTAATACAGTGACTAATTCCCAAACCACTGGCACAGTTGTACTCTGCTCTACCCTCCAATGACATGGTTGGGAAAGAGTGTTTCTAGCCATGGCAGCTGAGGGAAGAAACCCCGTATCTTCAAGGTGGTTCAGAGCATGGAGCCTAATTTTAAACCATGCAGCCTCGCCTTGTTCTGGTTCAATGACTGCCTCTTGGTTTCACATGAGCACAATCAAGTGTTCTGGAACCCTATCGTTGGTTGTGATCCACACAGTCATAGCATGGTCTATAAAACACAGGTAAGCCTTTTTTGCTGGTTGTGTCTGCTTTCAGCCAAGATCCATGTGACATCAGCCATGATATCTGAGATGCAGTCAATTGATATGGCCCTTCTAGTCATAAGCCCTTATGTGCTATCAGTTCTAGACTCTGTGCCGTGGCTAGAATCCCATTTTAGAGGAAGTTCTCTGCTATGCTGATGAACAGGATTAAGGTGGCCTTAATTCTCCACTTCAGGAGAGGGTGTGACTCAGTCACCACTCTTTGTTTCCTTGGAAATACGGTCTGCTGAAAGACAAGAAGCACACCGTCCATCGAAACCCTCCCACAGTATAGAAGAGCTATCTCAGAAGCAGGAGGACATAGAGAAAACGGGACCATCGGGAGAAGAGCCACTTATTTGAGACCTCTGTCTGAAGTAGGTTTGAGATCTGTGTCTGAAGTGACTGAAGCCGAGACCAGAGACTGAAGCACAGCGACAGAGCGAAGAAGCCAGGCTGAACCGGAGACCAAGCAGAGAGACCATGAGTTACAACAGAGGCGCGACACTGAGATCATGGGGCTGTGCGGCAAAGTATCAGATAGGCTGCCTGGCCCCAAAAGGCAGACCCCAAGGACTTCATGGCTGAGAAGCTGAGGACCAGAAAAATAAACTTGGATGCTGGCTGAGAAGAAGTGATGCTTTGGACCAGTGGCTATATCGTTAATGCTTACTGATCCTGACTTGTGGTAGCCTGTTAACTTCCCTAATAAACCCCCTACTTATGGGTTTGGTCTGTGACTTCAATGTGGCCAGTGCAATGAATTAGTGAACCCAGTGGAAAAGTAGAGTACCATAGGAAGATGGTTGGTTAAGGAAAATGGAGGAGAATGAAAGGGGACCCAGGACCACCATATATTTAGTACCTCAATGCTCCCCTTGTATTAACTTGGCAGGTTGTATTCTGATAGGCAAACAACTGCCCTTCTAAGAAAAGATAGAGGAAAGTTTCCCCTAGCACTACCCCCATGCTCAGTGTCAACAGAGCTTAATCAATTAGGAAATCAATCCATACAAAGCAACAACGCAGTGATCTCAGCTTGCAGTTGGACTATGCTAACAAACTCCTCTTATTACCAGTATCTTAAATTCTATGCCACTGGATAAATTATTGATGTTATCGATGCAATTGCCTTACACCCAGGGGCATCATTGACAATGTTTTTCTTTTTGTTGTTGGTTTTGTTTTTTGTCATAATATGACCACCTACGTAAACCAGAATTGTTCATAACCTGTGGACAAGCAGATGGATTCTGGGCTCCCACATAATCCTAGCCTCAATCCAAGCACAGTTAGTTCTTATAACATGGCCTACTCAATACTCACCTTCATGAAGAGACCACTGAAGACAAGGGTACTACAACAATGCATGGTGAAGAACGCAGATGGTATTTGGCTACTAATTGAAATAGTGTCTGGGGTCTTAAAGGCTTAGATTCAAACAAGAATCCATCTGAGTGGGGTACCAACCAAGTCCGCATGAAGAAGCACACCAGCCTGTGGGATTCAAAGATCCGATAACAAAATCCAAATAACCAGGAAGGGAAAAGTACCAGAGCTTAAATTGTAAACACCCAATTTGTAGAAGGCTATGGGGGGCAGTAGGAGCCCCAAACCCATCTGCAGAGTATCTAGTCCGATTAAGCCGTTGGAAGATCCCCTCTCGCCCCAGGCCAGGGACTTGAACAGCTTCACTATCAGCTTTACTGATGATGGTGAATCGAACCGTGGTTTGAATTCTTTCTTCAGTTCTTTCAGAGATGCTGAGCGTGTTATTTCCTATGGGTTTCCCAGCTTGCACATTTATTATAACACGCCAGTTTTATCATCTCAAGCTGACTTTTGAAATTATCTTCTGACTTTTTCATTTCTTCCATTCACTTTAGCCACTTATGCAAGTTTCAGAGGTCTTTTCTGTCATGCATTTTGGTCTTCTCTTTCTTGCCCATCTTTCTAATGACCTTCTGTAGAACCTTTCATGGTGGGCTTTCATTCATGGGGTCATCCCGAATCAACTAACAGCAGCAACAACAAGATGCCTGACCTAATGCCAGGGAGACCCACAGAGCTTCCCAGAGGACAAAGGGCCTTCGTAATTGTAACAGACCACATTATATCTTGACTCATCTCTGAACCAAATCTGATGTCTCTGAATTGCTGTCGACTCACGGCACCGTCACGTGATAGGGCAGAACAAGTGCTTCATCAGTTCTCTTGGATAGAATCTGAGCAGTCGTATTGTCGGGCTTTCTTCTATGGCTGCTGGGTGGGTGTCACAGAAAGATGCCTTGATCCAGCCCCACCCAAAGATGTCTGGTCCTTCACCATCCATTGGGTTCTTTTGAATCTGGCCATGTTTTCATTGGCTGATATTGGGAGGTACGAGATAACCAGGTCTTCTTCTTAGTCCATCTTGGTCTAGAAGCTCTACTGAATCCCGTTCAGAATGGAAGCTACATGCCACCTCCACTGACAGGTGAGCGGTGGCAGTGCATGGGGTGCGTCGACTAGGAATCAAATCCAGTCTCTTGAATGGAGAGTTCTGCCACTACACCAGCACTGCTTCTTGGGAACATGATTATACTGGAAATTCAGTCATTGTTTGCTTAAATTTGACCTATCAATCTAGCCTTCATTTTGTCTGACAACCTTTTCCTCCACCCTATTCTCTGCGCAGGGCTCCTTCCGGGTGAAATGGTGCCCATCTAGTGGTCTGCAGCCCAACGCCTAACCCATTATTCCACTAGAGCTCCTCATTGTAACACTGGGGATCCCCAAATGCCCTTACAATCTATGCCTCTTGGGAGAAAGATGAGGCTGTCTGCTCCCATAAAGATGTTTGGCCTCAGAAACCCCCCAGGGCAGTTCCACTCTCTCCTATGGGGTCACTATGAGGCAGAAGTTGTTGGTGGGTTTTTTAGATTGGGGGGATGGTGGTGGTACAATGGTCCAGCTCTTGGCTGCTGACCCAAAGGTCAAGGAATCAAACTGAACGATCACTCCTCAGGAGAAAGATGTGATTCCCAAACCAAATGAAACCTTGGCTATTGAATCAATTCCAACTCGCAATGACCCAATTAGAGAGAGCGGAACTGTCCCCTTAGATTTTCAAGGCTGCAATGTTTAGTAGAGTGGACTTCACATCTTGCTCCTAGGGAGTGGCTGAGCGATTCCAACCACTGGCCTTTCCATCAGCGGCTGAGCACTTAGCCACTGTGCCACCAAGGCTCCTTCCATAACGATGAGCTTGGGAAAGCTGTGGGGCAATTCTACTTCATTATGAGTCAGCATTGCCTGGATGGCAACAGGTTCCAGGGTGCCTGATTGTGTGCCATAATGATGTCCTTGAAATTTAAAAGAGTCATTTAGTTTATGGAAGAGGAAATAATGGAAGAGGAAACGCCTTTGACCCAAGCAATGTTGTTAGTTTTTGTTGCTGTTCTGACTCATGGTGAGCCCAGGTGTGCAAAGTAAGATGCCTCCTATGGTTTTAAAGGCAGAAGCTCACCGCCAGCCTTGTTTGTGCTATCCAGGGATTGACACAGCACCGAGTGTAATTGAATGAAGTCTCATTCCTCCTCCTCCTCCAAGCTGTCTTTACTGCCAGAGACCACGCTGAGACCAGTGCTCCCTTGCATCTCAGACACAGGCTGTACCCCTCTGTGTTACTTTGGGTAGACTAGAGAAACAAATTCATGGACACTCATATGTGTATGAGAAAGAGGTTTGTATAGAAGAGCAATTGTGTATTGAGAAAATGTCCCAACACAGTCCAGATCAAGTCCATAAGTCTGATATTAGCCCATATGTCCAATAACAATCTATAAAGTCCTCTTCAGACTCACGAAACACATGAAATAACACTGAGTGCAGGAAGATCACAGGCCAGTGGGTGGAAAGTCTTGTGGATCCAGTGGCGGTATAAGCATCTTAGTGTTGGCAGGGGTCTCTACGTGGCTCCTCCAGCACTAGACTAGCTCCATGTGTCCTGTCAGCTGGAATGTCTCCCAGGGAATGTGCATGTGCCCCGCCTCCAGTGAGATATTTATCTCCTTAGTGCCTCTAAATCAGATCATCAAGCTGTGACCTGACCTGATTGACAAGCTAAACTCCACCCCTTCACTCTTAAGTCTCAAATTAACAGCAGACGATGTAACTACCATACCTTCCCTTTGTGTTGGGATGTTTCATCCAAAGCGTGTGGCAGTTTTGGGTGCAGTGTTCTGAGTGCTTTGTTTTCTTCCCACACCACCCTACTGTGAAGAGAATTCCAACCCTGCCTCCAGCTCAGCCACCTTTAGATGGGTCACCTCAGTGTGTGTGATGGGGCAGAAACATTTGGATCGCCCCTTAGAATGCTACTTGGGACTATTGGTCCAGATTCTTGAATAACATTTATAAGAACAATGGGAAGCCTAGTGCTGCATTCAGAAGAGAGTCCAATGCTCTATACCAGGGGCGCTGAGATTCCAGTCTTATCTTTGTTGATGTCTTTAAAGCTGTTTCTACACAATTTTAATTGGTATTTACATGCCAACTTTTGCCCCCCCCTTTAATAGCACTGCTCATAAACATTTCCCTGTACTAACACAAGATCATATCTTTTTGATTTGCAGTGGAAAAACTGTGTCACTGTTTTTTCCATCACTCCAGCATGTATGGAGCTGATCTTTTTGCCAGCGTTCTCTCACTGGCATGTGAGTGTAAAAAGGAATGTGGAGCATGTCATCGGAAAACTGCTGATTAACTACTAAAACGCCTCTGCTCCGAGGGCTCTGTATGCAAAGTTGAAGAGCACTGAGGGGTCGCACGCTCCCTCTTTTGCTTTGGGGGACAACAGACAGGCATGTTCCCATCAGAGCTGCCTGCTACCTCCCACGCAAGCTCTTGGCAGTGGAAGGGATTAATGACGTCTTTCAAAGGCCAGGAGCCAAAAATCACGCCCCCAAGTTAGCCAGTGGAGCACCCTCCCCCCAGCCTGTGTCCGTGCTGCAGCGTAGCTCTGACCCCAGGCCTGCTGGGAAAGCATAGGTGGATCGCCTGTGGCTCACCCGACCCTTGACAATATTCTTGTAAAGACCTCCTTCCTGCACCCGGTTGGAATTGGGCAAAGTGTTCCCTGTGGAGGATGACAAGGAAGAGTCTTTTCAAATATCCAATCGCTGCTGGAAATTTCACTTCCAAGATGACTCTTTAGGCTTGATGTCCAAGTCTCTGCAGGCAAAGGTAGCCAGGGTGTGCTGCCAGAACATGTGACCATGGGTGCTGGAGGGGTCAACCAATTGGTGGGCTGGGCAGGACCTTGGTGACCACAAAATAGGGTAGGGCATTGGTGCACCAAGGAGGGCACCAATTCAGAAGCATGGTTTGCAAGGATGGCACCAACAAATGTGCCAACTGGCGGGACACGGGCCCTGTGTGTCTGTGGGTACTCGGAGCAGTGGGCTTCCAGGGGTGGCACCGTATGCTCTCCCAGCACTTGCCTGAAGCTATTTTCCATAAACATTGTGAGTTAGTTAATTTATTGTGCCAACCTGGCCAATAAACACATGTGGGATTAATTGAAGGGCAGAGGGATAAATGGGTCCATGAGCCTCGCCTTTCGAGTTCTCTGGTCTCTTGCTTTGTGATGGTCGCACCAGGGTGCAGCTGCCTTAGAAGTTCCCTGCTTCAGCTTGCAAGGCTCACTTCCTGCAAGACATCCCCAAGGAGAAGCCACATAGACCTACCCCGGTGTAGCCCTGGGTACTGGAGCAGCCGTGTAGAGACCGCTGCCAGTGCTGAGATGCTTACACATTCACTGACTCGGCTTTCCTCCCGCAGTTGGCATTGTTGTGTCTCTTTTGTGAGATGGAGGAGGACTTTGTGGATTGGTGTCAGACATATGGGTTAATGGGTTAATGTTGGACTTGTGGGCTTGGGCAGCACTGGGTTGGGATATTTTCTTGATGTGCACTTAACCTTTACATAAAACTCTCTCTTCTACATGAGTTGTTGTGGATTTGTTTCTTTAAAGCACCCAGACTCACACACATTGTTTCTCTGGAGAGAGCCCAGTCCATACAGGTTAATGGGAAACAGATGGCACCGAAGCTGCTGTGGGAGCCGACAGAAGGGCCTGTGCATCCTTAGGCCTCATACCCTGCTCTCCCCTCCAACGGTCCTGGGCAATGCAGCTCCGACAAAGGGGACTGTGTCATGTGGAGTTTAAAGCGGGTCCTCTGATACTGAGGCAGCACTGCTACAAACCTCTCAGTTTCATTTTTGGTCTCCCCAGCTCTGGTGTCAGCAGTGCACCCCCTCTGAGGTCAGCTCTACACCAACAAAAGCCAGGGTTTGCTAAGTAAGAACCTCTCCTTCCCCTGCAAGGCCCCTAGGTGGCACAAATTGTTTTCACTTGGCTACTAACTGAAAGGCTGGCAGTTTGAATCCACCCAGCAGCACCACATAAGAAAGTCCTTATCATTTGTGTCTGTAAAAATTCAACTCGAGAAAATCCTACGAACAAAATTTTACTCTAATACATTGGATCGCCATAAGCCAGAATCAATCAATGTCAGTGTCTGCCCCCAGTCACCTGCTCCCCACCCCTTGCCCAGACACACTCTCACCCATTTTCTTTGGAGAAGATTTCTTCCTAAGGCTCAATTCAGCTGCTAAGATAATATTTTCTCCCTAGCCTACCATATATGCTGTCAGAAGGAAGTAAAAACATAAGTGGACTTTTTATGGGTAATGATTGGGTTCCAATTTAATTGGGTTTCTCATTTAATTCATGCCTAATAAACCTATGGGGAGGGGTGCGGGGGAGTAAGCATTGAACTTCGAGTCATACATTTGTTGGTTCAAAACCACCACCCACTCTGTGAGCATGTGGTCTCCCAAACTGTAGCAATCAGTTCTGCTCCTCGGATGGCTGTGACTAGATGGCAGTGGGGTGTCTCCCATTTCTTGGGTGGGGAAGTGAGACTCTGAGAGGTCCTGGTGTGTTGATGGCAGTCAGGATTCCACCCGGCTCTGTGTGGCTGCATGGCCCACGCTCCTGCAGCGACACTTTCTCCATAACACCATCAGGAAGAAGGGAAGTCTTTAGAAAGCCATTTAGCCATAAGTGCGTGTCTCTGTTCACAAAGGGTTCAACCTGAGGCTGGTGACAATGGACCCTCCCTTCCTTAGCGTTTTAATGGTTTATTGTCGACTCTTTTGGGCATTTTTCATCAGTGGTTTGTTTCTCCTGGGTTTTGATAGCTACATTTTTATTTACATGCAAATTCACAGCAAGCAGCTTGCATGTAAATCCTATGCTTATTATTAAACTTCTACAGCTCATCAGAATGCTGGATCCTAATTGGCTGCAAGATTGTCAACACCCTACAATAGTCTGATTTGGAGCTGTACAAATGTTGTGCATCTGCATAACAAAAGGAAACAGGAGACTGTATACCTATTTTATACGTGTTTCTTCAAGGTCAAATGATTGTTTATTCCCTTTTCTATCTACATATTCATAAAGGACTTTGTACAACTAATGAGACAGAAGATTGAATGATTGCAGATTAAGAACAAACCCTACTGTTTTAATTAGAGTAAAAGTTACTTAGTCAATCAGATTAGAATTCCAAATTCAAACTAGCTAACACAGTGGTATGCAACACACACACACACACACACACACACACACACACACACACACACACACACTCTCCTTCTTCCCCCAATTGGCATCTTATAAGCAAACACTGAGGCCTTGGTAGGAAAGCCATGAGTTTCCAGGACTATTGCTACTTTTGCAGAAACTCTTTGCTGACATGCCTCACGGTGGAAGAACAGAGAGCAGGCAGTGGGATCCCACTGTATCACAATAAGGCACCGACAACAATGGTGGTAGACTTTCACCAGGCTCCTCCTCAGAAGCTGAAGGAGGAAGGGATAAGAATTACCAAGTGCTCATGTAAGAGGTCTCTGAATCCTAGAGGTGGACACAAAGAGTTGTAGGACATGACCCTTTCCATCAAGGATCTTGCTGTTCCCTGTGGGATGTGCTGATCTCTACATCCAAAGTAGGGTTTGGAGAAAGGCCCTCACCTGAGGTCCATGGGCTCCTGAAGTAGTGTCAAAATGTGGTTCTGGAGCATGCACCCAGAGGACCTGGAGTACTCATCACCTGTAGACTCTCTAGTCTCACCCCAAACCTGATGGTAAGGCCTGGAGACTAGCTTTTAACACGTCCCAAGGGATTCTGATGCTCATTAAGGCTGGGGAACCACTGACTTAAAGGGTCCATGGTTATTTCACACCATCTACAAACTCCCAGAAATTGTACCTAAAATGGTATTTTGTTGTGCACGATTTCTACCGGGTTCTCAAAAGTGTTCATGCCCCATCCCACTAAAAAAAAAGCAAACCAAACCCAAACCCAAAATATTAATTATTCCTGGGATAGAGAAGCAAGATGAAAAGGCCAGAATTTTATTAAGCAGTGGTCACTGATCACTGTATGCTTCTAGCTGTGGTTGAGCTGGCCCTCACAATTACCAACATGGTCACATCCATCACAGACACTAACATGGTCGTATCCATCACGGACACTAACATGGTCACATCCATCACGGACACTAACATGGTCGTATCCATCACGGACACTAACATGGTCACATCCATCATGGACACTAACAAGGTCGTATCCATCACGGACACTAACATGGTCGTCTCCATCACTGACACTGACGTGGTCGTCTCCATCACGGACACTGACGTGGTCGTCTCCATCACGGACACTGACGTGGTCGTCTCCATCACGGACACTGACGTGGT
>NW_022111309.1:1397813-1416329 GCF_000313985.2 Echinops telfairi | reverse complement strand
CGTGGTCGTCTCCATCACGGACACTGACGTGGTCGTCTCCATCACGGACACTGACGTGGTCGTCTCCATCACGGACACTGACGTGGTCGTCTCCAGCACGGACACTAACATGGTCACATCCATCACGGACACTACTGTGCTAAGTCAGCTCATCTAGACTCCCTTGCCCTCCCTTGCCCTCTGCTTCAGTGAACATGATATTCTCCTCCACTGATGGATCCCTCTGGATCCTGGATCCAGAGGAAATCAGTCATACAGTGTTCTCATGCGACCCATGAGGTTGTTGAAAGTGGTTTGGCAGGACATTCATTCTTCATCTGTCGTAGTCTGGAAGCTCTGCTGAAACCCGTCTACCACAGATGACCCTCTTGGTATTTGAAATACTGGTGGCATAGCTTTTAGTATTGCAGCAACACATAAGCCACCACAGTAGGACAAATTGACCACTGTATAATCTAGGGCAAATCCTGCCGACAAGGTAGCGACATTACCCTTGCAATGAGATGCTGGCAGTTCTTTGATCCCAGCCGCAATGGCACAAGGATATGAAGGCTTGAAAAACAATGCTTCCCAGGAGAGGAGGGCTCCTGGTGGTCCACAGAGTCAGGGGTCCTCATTCCAGATGGGTGGGGTGGGGGTGGGGTGCAAGCATGTGGCCAGAGTGCATATGGTTATGGACTAACACTTCTGAAGGGAACTCCCTTCTCCTAACTTGTCACACATGCTCAGTCATCCCAGCTCTCCTTCAGTATCAGCGTGGAACGGGGAGCTTGGTCGCATGTGCACCTGGAGCCACTGGCGCACCTTCTTTGGCATGAGTGCCGGCCCCTCCTGAGAGGATGGAGTCCTCTCCCGACCTTCGGGCATAATTGCTAATGAGATCACGTCTGCCGGCTGGGAAATGGCAATTATCCCATGTGCTGGGTTATTACTCTTCACCAGAGGCATTCAGCTGGCCCAGCTGTCTGCCACCCCAGGCCATACACACCTGGCAGGACCAGGACAGCTGCTAGAAGCCCCTTGGTAGCTGGTTTCTTAGCAGACATGGCTTACGGCAGGCCTCACTGGATGGAAGTGGTTCCGAAGGCAGGGTAGGACCATTCCTCATAAAGTCAGTCCACCCAGAGATCCCTGGTCCCATTCAGCCTCGGGCTGACAGAGATTCTGCAGGCCCCGAGATGGGACAGAGCTCCTGTTTGGGGGTGGAAGTTGGCATCCTCATCTCAGGCAAGCCTCTGCCCAGGACAGAAAACCTTGGTCAGAGATAGTGAAGGATCACAACAGGCTCTGCACCTGGCTGCCCCTGGGTTTGGTCTTGAAGGCCTTCCAATTGAATTCAGACTTGCTGGTCTTCTGTCTGGCAAATGGACTCCAATTGTCAGGCTCTCTCCAGCAACCCTAACGGCACAGAGAAAGCCTTCAAAAGGAATCCTGCTCTGCAGATCTCCCTCCATACTCCCAGCCCTTCCTCTGTGTGGTCAAGTTTGCATCAATGCCAGCAGGTGGTAGCAGCAAGGGCAGGAAGGGTCCTGGAGTGTCTGGGACATGTCAACCACCCACACAAGGGTTCGTTACACCCAAAGGACCTTAAATCTTAGAAGCATGGGACACTGCCTTTTCTCCCATGAACCTCCGTCAAAGATGGAGACCTTGGGGATTGCCAACTTCCTCCCCTCTGCCAATATACTTGTACTGGCTGTGGCTGTTCGGAGGCCCTGGTAGGCTATGGAGGGTCCACTGAAGGTTATCCTCACCCAGTACCTGTAAAGGGAGGGCCTTCACACTGTGCTGAGCATCTGTCCTATGGCTCTGATCTGTGTCCAGGCCCAAAGCCCTCACACTTCCTTCAGGTTTGGAGGAGAAAGCAGAGAGAGGCATGTCTACATCCAAGTCGTGGTCTTCAGGACTAAGTAAGGAACAAGCAAGACTGCCTAGTTTTGAAGTTCATGCTCTTAATGCTCTTAAACAAGAACTCGTAAGAAACAGAAAATTTAAGAAATCATTAATATCAAATGCAAGTACAATTTTGCTGATGATAATTTTTAAATGGTTGCAGAAGTGTATCCACTGGGACCTACCAGAAACTAAAGTCAGATTCAGACTTGGATACGGTGCAAGCAGGGATTGGGTAGTCACCTAGACTTGTTATTAGCAACTTTGGCAACGTTCACTCTCTTGCTATGCCTTCATCTGGTTTACCACTGTTGGTGTTCAGTTCTTGGGACTTGAACTCATGGCTTACTGCCTGGCCTGGCTCTTCAGATTCCTTAGACTTGTGAGTCAATAGCTTGGTTGGTGTAAATGAAGAACATTCAGACTTAGGACTTGCCAGCCTCCGTGAGTTCTGTGAGGCATTGCCTCGGATTGCAGAGCCCTGGGACATGATAGAGAAGGGGTGGTTGACATCAAGGGTAATGGAGCAGTGACCCAACAGAATGATCCAACCATAGAACAATATTGATATCACACACAAGTGAAATTTTGCTGACGATCCTCTAACCACAGTTGCAGCAGTCCATTGATAGGGAGCTGCCAGATATTCAGGGTGGATTCAAAAGAGGACATGGAACAAGGAGTGTCATTGCTGATGTCAGAAGGATTTTGGCTGAAAGCCGAGGATACCACAAACATGTTTCCTTGTGTTTTATTGACTATGCAAAGACATTTGACTGGGTGGGCCATAATAAACTACAGATAACTTTGAGCTGAATGGGAATTCCAGAACACTTCGTTGTGTTCATTTGGAACGTGCCCATAGATCAACAGGCAGCTGTGCAGTCAGAACAAGGGAGTATTGCATGGTTAAAAATGAGGAAAGGTTTACATGAAATCAGGAAAGGTGGGTGTCAGGGTTGTATCTTCTCACCACACTTATTCAATCTGTATGCTGTGCACATCATCAGAGAAGCTGGATTAAATTAAGCAGACTGTGGCATCAGGATTGGAGGAAAGCTTATTAACCACCCTCAAGATGCAGGCGACACAACCTTGTTTGCTATAAATGACGAGGATTTGAAGCACTTGCTGATGACAAGCGAGGATGGCAGGGTTCAGGAAGGATTAGGACTCCATGTCAGGAAGACCAGAATCCTCACAACTGGACCAGTGGGGACCATCATGATAAATGCAGAAAAGGTTGAGGTTGTCAAGGATTTTGTCTTGCTTGGATCCACAAGCAATGCTCATGGAAGCACCAGTCAAGAGATCAAAAGACAAGGTACATGAGGTTAATCTCTGTACAGTACTGAAAAGCAGGGATGTTGCTTTGAGGACAATGTTACTTTGTGCATGACCCGAGCTAGGGTCTTTTCAATGGGCTCCTGTGTGTGTGAAGGTTGGACGTTGAATAAAGAAGACTGAATAAGAACCGATGCATTTGAATTGTGTGTTAGAGCACAACGAAATACCATGGACTGTGCAAAGGACACACGAATCCATCTTGGACAAAGTCCAGCCAGAGTGCTCCTCAAAGACAGGATGGCAAGAGCTTGTCTTACGTTCTTTGGACATGTTGTCAGGAGAGACCAGCCCCTGGAGAGGGACATCAGGCTTGGGAAAGTAGAGGGGCAGTGAAAAGGAGGAGGGCCTTCCATGCGATGGATTGGCCCAGTAGCTGCCACAGCGGGCTCAGGCAGAGGACAACTGGGAGGACAGCACGGGACTGAGCAGTGTGTTGTTCATCCTGCACTGGGTTGCCATCTGCTGGAACTGACTTGATGGCCCCTGAAAACATTGGATTTTGGAAAAATTCGACATTTAAGACATCTTTAATTTCTACCTCACTGAAATCAAGGATCTTGGCAGCATAGTGGGTGGGTGTTGGGCTGCTAAAGGCAAGGTCTGCAGTTTGAGACACCAGCAGAAGGATGAGACTTTCTGCTCTCATAAGAGTCAGTCTCAGAAAGCCACAGGCGCAGGGTGACCCTGTCCCGTGTGGTTGCTGTGAGTCAGAGTTGGCTCGATGCAGTGAGTTTCGTTTTGGGTTCATGGAGCCAGTCTTGCATCAATTCTTATAAAATAAACTATTTTTCAGATCTTATGCTTGGTAAAGTAGAAGGTCGGTGCAACAAAAGGAAGACCCTCAACCAAATGAACCGACACATGGCTGGAGTGATGGGCTCAAACATAACAACAGCTGCAGTTCTTTCGGTAAAGATTTACAGCCCCACCCCTACGGAAGGGCCGCAGGGAGGAGACGAGCCAGTCAGGGTGCAGGGTAGCAACGATGAAACATACAACTTTCCTCTAGTTCCTAAATGCTCCCCCCCCCCACGATTATAATCCCAATTCTACCTTACAAATCTGGCTAGACCAGAGGATGTACACTAGTACAGATGGGAACTGGAAACACAGGGAATCCGGGACAGATGATCCCTTCAGGACCAGTGGTGAGAGTGGCGATACCGGAAGGGTTGAGGGAGGATGGGGTAGAGAGGGGGAACCAATTACAAGGATCTACATATAACCTCCTCCCTGGGGGATGGACAATGGAAAAGTGGGTGAAGAGAGACATTGAACAGTGTAAGATATGACAAAATAATAATTTATAAATTATCAAGGGTTCATGAGGGAGGGGGGACAGGGGAGGGAGGGGGAAATGAGGAGCTGATGCCAAGGGTTTAAGTGGAGAGCAAATGTTTTAAGAATGATGAAGGCAATGAATGTACAAATGTGCTTTACACCATTGATGTATGTATGGATTGTGATGAGTTGTATGAGCCCCTAATAAAATGATAAAAAAAAAGATTTACAGTCCCTGAAACACCATATGAGTCAGAACACACTAGACGGCTCCTAACAACAAACAAACAAAATTGGAATAGCAAATCCCATTCCATGTAGCATTCTACCACTAATTATTTGTCACACAGATAAAGACACATAAGAATGCTCATTTCATCAGATTTTGAAAGTCAACGGTTGAATGAATTTTCCCTCCATATCTATGGGCTGGGCTTTGATCGACATGGTTGGTAGTTCAAAACCATCAGCAGCTTTTCAGGACTGGGCCTTTACTCCTGTAAACAGCCATAGTTTCAGAAACCCACAGGGCGCTCCTACGAGTCAGCGTTGACTCAATGGTGGTGGGAGTGGGGCCTCCCACACAGAATTCTAACGAGCTGTTAAAGGGAATGAGGATGATGCCTACCTTCCAGTGTTGGGGATAGAAAGGATATTGAGGTGGTTAGTTTATTGTGCCAACCTGGCCGATAAACACATGTGGGGTTAATTGAAGGGCGGAGGGATACATGGCTCAGTGAGCCTCGCCTTTCGAGTTCTTGGGTCTCTTGCTTTGTGATGGTTGGACCAAGGTGCACCTGCCTTAGCCCGTTCCCTGCTTCAGCTGGCAAGGCTCATTTCTTGCAAGACATCCCCGAGGAGAAGCCACATGGACCTACCCTGATGCAGCCCTGGGTGCTGGAGCAGCAGTGGAGGAGACCCCTTCCAGCGCTGAGATGCTTACATGTTCACTGATTCAGCTGTCCTCCTGTAGTCGGCATCATAGTGTGTGTTTTGTGAGATTGAGGAGGACTTTGTGGATTGGTGTTGGACATAAGGGTTAATGTTGGACTTGTGGGCTTGGGCAGCACTGGGTTGGGATATTTTCTTGATGCGCACTTACCCTTTATATAAAACCCTCTCTTATGCACGAGTTTCTGTGGACTTGTTTCTCTAATGTACCCAGACTATCACAGGTAGATATCTAGGACACTTCATGACATTTTGTCAAGTGAAAAGGCACAGTGGTATGTAGCAGGTGGGTTTCCCACTGTAGGTGAGCATGAGTCAATGAAGTTCCCCTTCGCGAGGAAGAAGACCATGTTTCCCTCCTACTGTCTCCTTGTCTGTGTTTCAGTGACTCTCAAGTGTGACTCCCCAAACTCATTGCAGGGAACAGACCTAACTCAGAGGACACCACTGCCTGAGTGGACGTGCCCCAGTGGGATTCCAAGGCTATGAATGCCTCCTCTTCCTCCCGCAGAGGGCTTTCCAATGACCGATCTTGTGGGCCTCGTCATAACCCGTGTGTAATCCACTACCCCACCGGGGTTCCTTTAAAGTTGATCATTCTCTAGAAGAAGACATCCTGTTTGGGGCTCAGTGACAAGGAGAGAAAGCACTCGCTGAGATGGATCGATCCAATTGTCACCGCGTCGGGCCCTAACAGCACGGTGGTCATGAAGAGAGACCGGGACCAGTCACAGTTTGTGCATGAGGTTGCCGTGGTTGGAGCCAACGCCACCACAATTTCACAGTGACAACAAAACGCTCTCGTGCATCCTGAGCCCCTGAAAGCCTCATTCGAGCAGATGGTGAGGGCCACTTGCAGTTCAAGAGGTCCGGGGCGCATTTCTAACCCGTTCCTAGTGATACTGCTGCTGCTGGTTCAAGGCCAGACTTGGAGCGCCACTGCTGTTCTGTTTGAATTTTGCTACCATGTGCAGGCTGGCCTTATAATTCATATCATGTATAACAATGAGTCTCAGACCCGGGGCAAGGGCTGGCCTATCCCTCTTTGCTTTGAGTCCTCCCTGTGATTGTCACTCAGGAAACCACTCCCCAGGTCTACACCTAGTCTAGGTTTAGTCGACACAAGCCCCTCTCCAGCAGTGAGATCACCCAGTCACCGGAAGAACAAGCTGCAACTGAGCAAAGCACCACCCACTGAAAGACAATGTCCAGATCCCCGCCTCTGAAGTCCTTTCATCTGGAAAGGCTGCTTGGGGGTTTGCATATCAGCACACAGCAGCCCACTCCTCCACCCCCTGTGAGAGAGGTGTGCAGAAATGGAATTATCTGCGCCTGTCCCTGTGGAAAGGTTACAACTTGTCTAACGCCTGGGAATCTGCACACCTACAGACTCGTCTTCATAAAACCAAGGGCAAACCCTCCTTGGGGGAGAAAGGTGCATGTGAGTGAAGGCCTGGTTTACAGAGGAAGATGGGGGTGATCACGCAGAAGCCTTGCTGTTTAATGGACGTCTCAGGAGCCCTAGAACAGGCGCAGCGCCAGTGGAGCGAGGGCTCTGTTCATGATGACCCAGATCCCTGCCCAGAGGTTCAGGGGTCCTCTGACTTCCCAGGCAGGTAGAATCCGGTCTTGTCGACAGCCCCGCCCTTCCTGCACCTCCTGGAGGCTGGTGGCCACTGTGCAGACATGCCTGAGGCCCGTGAGGCATTTAGTAGCAAACCTCAGACCACACACTTCCTGAGTGGAGTTTGCGGCAGAACGGTCAGTCCCTGGGCCACCCCCTCAGGCAGGCCTGACGGCTGTGCAGGGTCATGTCCTCCAAGGTGCCCTGCTCTCCACCCACCCCCAGCACCTCTGTGCTCCCCACTGATATGACCCTGTTTCCCTTTCCTGGTCCTCTCCTGTCTCCCTCCACGTCTGTGTTCACGAGGGGGAGAAAGCGTTTTGATTACGAAGCATTTCCAGGGCTCTTCAGGTTTGCCAAATGCTGGGTCTTTTGTTTGCCTGCCCTTTCAGCCTCGACATGAGTGGAGGTAACAGTATTATCTCCTCTTTTCAGGAGAAGTGCTGAGAGAGAGAGAGAGAGAGACACCTCGTGCCTGCCAAGGGCAGCACCTTCAACTAGAGCCCAGTGGAGGCTGCCTCCCACCCCTCCAGCCTCTGAAGCAGGTTCTCGGGGAGACCTCCACCCAGGAAGTGAGGATGCTGCCTGGGGGCCAGGATTCGGGAAGGGGACGTCAGAACCATTGGTAGCAACTGAGGTGATGAGGCTGTGAGGCAAAGCCCACCTGTGCTGAGATGAGAAACTGGAGGGTGGGAGCCAGGGTTCGATCCTAATCTCTTCTACCATCGTCAGTGGTGCGCACACTTGCTTCTTCATTTGATCACCAGTAGCTGGCCGGGGTGGTCACGGAGCCAAGACTGTCAGGGGCCATGGTCAGTGGCCCTTTCCACACAGTTGGTTGGCATGAACCGAATCTCAGTCAGTGTTCTTTCTCCCCAGGGCCTCGGCCCCTTGTTATGTGCTGGGCCATGTCTGAGACAGGGTCTGGTAGAAGGAGTAGGAGCCCCTACTTGACTGGTGGTCCTATTGTGGAGCACCGAAGGAGTGGCGAAGGCTGGGTGGGTGTGTCATAGTGCCCCACTCCCATCCCCAGCCCCCCAAACTGCCTGATGCAAGTCCACCTCCTCCTGGAAGCCTGGTCTGCAAGCAGCACGTGGCCCCTTGCCCAGCCCCCCACGCAGCTCAGCTTGCATGTGGCAGTGCTGGGACTCTTGGGGACATGTGCTGGCAGACACAGCCACCGCCCTGTCTCCAGGCTGCTTCCTGCCACTTCCTGTTTGATGACAGAAGCCAGTTCGGAGAGGGCAGCCATCTGGTGACTCTGAGGACAGACAACTCATACTCGGGATGCCAGAGCCAGAAGCGCAAAGGAGCCCGAATCTTTCATGCATCCGCAAACGGATCTACCAGCCCTGTCGACTTCTGGGCTCATTCGATGAGAAACCTAAACTCCTGTCTCTTGAATGGCCGTAGTGAGGGACAGCAGAGCAGGCATATGTGACCAGGGCCGGGGCCCCACTAAAAAGAGGAGCTCTCTGGCTGTCCCACAGCTCTCAGGACCTGCCTCTCCCTCTGCCACCCACCTCAAAACCTGACTCTGACCACGGTGCCCACACAGCCACAGGGAACTGGGAATGGTGCCCACCTGCTTTGGGTGTGGTGTTTCCTCCACAACTTTGCCCTCCTCTGCCAGGCTCTCTAACTATTTCCACTCGGACGCAGACGCCAGTCCAGCAGTCCCTGCCTTCTCCCTCTGCAAGGATCCGCTTTACCATCTGTCCTGTGGTCACAGGACAGTTGTGAGGTGAGCGGGAGAGTTGCTGCTCTTCTTCTCACGACGATGGAGTGACCACCTTGTGTGTGTGGGTGGGGGCGGGGGGGGGGCGTGTGTGGCTACTGAATGGTGCAGATGGGACTAGAAGCAGGTGTTCCCAGCCTGTTTCAAAGGGTGGTTCTCAGACTCACATCAGAATTGCCATGGATGCTTGTTTGCAATACAGATTCCCAGGCCCGGTCCCGAGGCGGGTCTGTTCCATCCCACATAGCCATGTAGAACTGCACAATGAAGCAGGAAGACAGGGAGGAATCGGTGCTTTCAGACTGCGGTGTCCGGGAAGGACATTGAACGTACGATGAGCCGCCAGGAGAACGAACGTTATCCGTGTTGACGAAATACTTCCTCCCGGCTCCTTAGAGGGGTATCATATCTGGTAAAAGGTCAGGGAAAAGATGAAATGAGTGGACACAAGACCCATAAGCACCGACTCCCACGTGAAGATAACGCGGGCCCCGGGCCGCTTCATTCTGTCATGCATGAAGTCCCACACCCCGCCTTCAGGCTCGTTTTCCAGTTCCCCAGTGGCGCCGAGATCTAGAACCCCCTGCCCATTGCTGTGTCTAAGAACCAAGGTTCTTGGACTTCACAGGGCATCAGAGTATCCCAGATAACTTGTTAACCTCAGATGGCTAGGCCATCCCCACAGTTTCTGATTCACAGGTCTTGGGGGCCCACAATCTTTGCTTTCCAATAAGTTTTCCGTTAATATTGATGTTGCTGACCTTTCAGCACCCGTGAGTCTGGCACTCCTGGGAGATCCCTACCTGTCTCAGCACTAGTCTTCCTCTGGGTCTAAGAGATTCTCAGCACAAGGGCCCCTAGACCAAGGGGTGTGGCCCCGCTCTGTCTTGGTGGTAACCGCCCCTGTCTCTCTCTCTCTCTTTTTAGCTCTTGTAAGATAAAGGGTGTTGCAGCACACACCTCAGGGAACATCAGGGCCATGACCGGAGCAAGGGTGTTACATACCCGCCTTCATTCTTTTACCACTGATTGCTTGACCACATCAGATCACCTCCTGGAGGGTATTTACATAGCGGCCAGAGCACATCATTACATAAGTGCAAACCCACTGAGAATTAGACCCCAGTCATGTTGGCACATGTCGGGGGTGGGGTGGGGACACAATTCCATCCAAGCCAATGGAGAAGAGGAAAGACTAAGAAGCTGTTCCATTTGTCTATTCCTAACAAGCAGGGATCACCTGGCCCTATTTTGAAATTGTTTTCACAAATATTACAAACGGTTCCGCAGGGCTGCTCACGCTTCGATGCAACTTCAGAGGTGCCCACCTGTTTATGCTAGCATAGTGACCGCCAAACAGATGGAAAATTAGGACCTTGCATCCAGGGCCCCCAGGGATGGAGGTCTGTACACGGCACAATTCCCAATCACTATTTATGTATTGTCAAGCATTACAGGCTTCCCACGGAAAGTGGGACTATTCACCTCCTGCCTCAAGACCCCTGCTTCTACAGTTACTTTGTTTTGACTTCTCTTCTCAAGGAAAGGACCCCACTGCCCTCTTGTCAGGGGTCCGAGTGCTGTAAGTAGTTAAGGCACTTGGATGCTAACTGAAAGTTTGAAGGTTCAAGCCTACTTCGAGGTACCTTGGAAGACTGGGCAGCTGATGAATCTACTTCTGAAAAAACAGCCATGGATTTCTATGGAGCACGGCTGTACTCTGGTGCACATGGCTTTGCCATGAGTCAGATAACTTGATATGGCCATCTTGTCACGCCTATGGGAGGTCCATAGTCCTAGAGCCACCAACCCAGGAAACCTACTGGGGGCTGATCTGGAAGCCAGGGCTCCTCTTACCCAGGACCATCAGAAGTAAGCCTCCCCCGGGGACTGGATGCTCTTGGACCTCCCTCTGCACAAGCGGAGCCTGGCACAGGCAGCCCAGCACAGGGGAAGCGCATGGCCTCCCTCCTCTGCCACTCCACACTGCTGATTATCCTCCTCCACAAGGAGATAAACCCGCTGGAGGACTTTGCTTTCTCTGGCAGCACACTCTCCGTCCAGTCCAAGGGAGTTACCAGTACTGATTCCCCACCCCCGGGTCTGCAGGCATCTCCCTCCACGAGCGCTTCTGACCTGAAGCCTGTGTCCTGAGTGGTTCACCTCGTGATTTGGGCCCTGCTGCCACCACATTCCTATGCTGACATTTGGCTTTATCAGGCAAGGGGCAGGCAGGGATCTTATCAGAGGGTACTCTGTTTGGGGGATGGGGGGCAGGCCCAGAGCCCATATCCTGTCCAGCAATGAGAGGGAGGTGGGCGAGGGGCACAGGGGAGAAGACCTGTAACTCACAGGAGGCGCAGGGATCTTGCCAGGTATGAAGTAGTGGGGGAAAGAATGCCGCCTCCATTTCTCTCTCCAGTCTGGCCTCTCCCTGAACTCCCGGCTCATAAATTCACTGGTCTCCTCACCGGCTTCCCTGGGACGGCCTCAGGCAGCATGGCAAGCCCCACTGGAGAATGATCCTGTCACATCCCAGGAGCCCCGGGCACTCTCAACTCGGGCCAAAGGCCATGAGAACCCTCGACTCCTCGATTCTCGCTCATCTTACATCTCGAAGTTTCAACAAATATTACTGACTCTGTTGTTGTTGTGTAGCACCCCGAGTTTGAATCACTGACTGTGATTGGGTCCCTGCCCAGGCCCATGTGGGCACTTTGAGAAGCCCTCTTACCCTCTGCTGTCTCCCTATGGCGAGCAAAGACTGTGGTCAGCAGGCTTGTCTCCCTGGGAGGGGAGTGGCACTATCCACCTTTCCCGCCAGGACATAGCGGGGGGGCCAATGCAGTCGCTGAGGATCTGAGCAGAGAGGCCCCCATACCCATCTCGCGGGCTTGCACCTGGACGAGGGCTTGGGAAGTCCTCCAGCAAGGCTCCTGTCGAATGGCTGCTCTGGAGGAGCTGCTGTAGCCAGGAGGCAATCTTCCCACCGGAGAGGCCAGACCTCACAGGGGCCTAGGTTGGGCTGTGGCCGCATGTCACAAAATGATGGGAACTTCCTTTCTGTGACAAAGCCATGCCTTGCCTCGCTCTAGGTCACTGGATGAAGGGGATGTGACAAAGAGAAGGAAGTGTATAGACCAGGTCCCCTAACAGCAGCTGAACATTGAAAGCTGCCATAAGCCGAGATTACTTGCGTCTGCCTTTAATTTCATGTGGAAAAGCCAGGGGTGATGGAAAAAGAAATTGGTCTCTGGGGGCAGAACACGTTTTTTGATATGCATGTATTAGCAGAGATTCTGAAGGTGTCGAGAGCTGAGTGTGAGGCAGTTGTTTATAAACGTGAGATGCACACGCAGGGGGGAGTGGTTGTGGGGAAAGCAAAACGTCTGTAGAGCAAGTCACTTTTCTTTAAAGATCAGAACATTTCATTTAAATTGGCGTAAGGTGTGTAGAAAGCAGTATTTGTCATTTGAACCATTTTTAAGCGTGCAATTCAGTGGTATTAGTTACATTCACCATGTGCACCATGTTTTCTAGATGTTTTTGTTTGTTTGTTTGTTAATGACTCAAGCAGGCACTCAGTATCTGTTCAACAGTAACGCCCCCTCTCCCCTCCCCAAACTCCTGGTAGCCATTAATAAACATCGACCTCTGAATTTACCTGTTCGATTTCATACAAGCAGGATCATACAATGTGTCCCTTGGTTTCTGCCTGATTTCACTTAGCAGAATGTTCATGTCACAGATCAGAAAAGTTCAAGCCATATCGGCACTATCTTCCTCCTCCTCCCGTAGCAGCAACTTCACCTGCCCATCTTTTCAAATGTATCTCCCCTCTTTAAGGGCTCAGGCAAAAAGATGTACTCCTCAAAGATGTGATCTTGGGCATTTTGGTACAGGCACTTCACATAATTGATGTGTGCCTCAATAATTATGTATTAATTCTGTTATAACTCAACTGCTGTTTTAAATGCACCAAGATGGCTTGCATTGTAAGGCAATTCTTTATTTTGATTCATACCAAGTCAGAAATGTATATGTGGAAGGAAACTCAAACATTTTCTCTGGTTTCCAAATGCCCTCACTCTCTCTTTTCCAATGAAATCCTACGCAGAAACCGAGTACAGAAGACAGAGAGGGAACGGGAACTCAGAGTCATGTTTGCCTGACACCCCATGCAGCTCCTCGCCCCCACCAGCCCCCAGGGCCCCATGGAATCTCCAGCTGTAAACTATTGTTTTCAGTACAGTTTCATCCTCCATGACTTGAGATTCTCCTACTTGAACACAATTGTTCAGCAAGGCTCCATTTATGGCAGCAATTTAAGAAAAGAAAACAAGCCATGTTCCTCCCTATGATGTGGGGCAAGCATGGGGCTGCTAACCACGAGGTTAGCAGTCCAAAATCAACAGAGCTCATGGGAGAAAGATAAAGCTGTCTGCTCCCTAAAGATTTAAAGGCTCAGAAAGCCTGAGGAGCAGTTCTACTCTGTCCTATCGGGTTGCTATGTTTCAGAATCAACTTGACGGCAGGGGTTTGGTTTGGAATTTTGATCCCCATGTTGTGAGTGGAGAGCATGTGAGAAGCCTGGACTGTCCTCCCTCCCAGGCAGCAGTAATAAAGTATCTTCTTCCTCACGGGGGAAACTTGGATGAACTGCCAAGCTTTTAGTTATAAGCCAATCACTAAATCATTACACCACCAGGGTTAAAAATCTCCCAAATTTGGCAAAAATACACAAGCCTACAGATTCAAAGAGGCTAGATAAACTCAACAAAGCTATAAACACAAATCATGGTCAAACTTCAGAGAACTAAAGACATTGAAAAAAATATTGACAGCAAAAAGAGAAATAACATCATATCAATAGGAGAGAAAGCAATTAAAAGACTGTGGGATTCTTACAGAAAACCAAATAGAAAAAACGGAAATAGCACATTTTCACGTGTTGAAAAAAGAGAACCCAGAATTCTATATGTAATAAAAATATTCTTGGCATGAAGAGGAGAACAAGACATTCTCTCCTGGGAGAAAACTGAGAGAACTTGTTGTCAGGGACCTACCATAAAGTAGTGGCTAAAAGACGTTGCCTAAACCGAAGCTAGAAAAGAGAGCCTCAGCTCCACAGCAGGAGCACTGACAGCGACAGAGGACTATGGAAGAGCGGCAGGATACAAGAGCAACAAGCAGAAGTCGGTAGGTTTTCTACACACATCGGACAGGACCATGGAAGAGGAGATCAAGAAGGCAGTACCCTTCACAGTAGCTAAGAACAAACTGAAATACCGAGTAATATATTTAACAAAAAAAACCTAAAGACCTATACAAGGAAAACTACAAGACCCTACTACAGGAAACCATAAGCAACTTCCACAAATGTAGAACATCCCTTGCTCGTGGACTGGAAGGCTTAACATAATAAATAAAGATGACAATCTTACCTAAAGCACTTTACAAGTTCAATGCTATACCAATTCAAATACCATCAACCTTCTTCAAAGAATTGGAAAAACTGATCACCAATTTCATATGGAGAGGGAAGAAACCCAGAATTAGCAGAGAACTCCTCAAAAAGGACAAAGTTGGAGGACTTGCCTTACCCGATTTTAATGCCTATTACACAGCTACAGTGGTCAAAACAGCATGGAACTGGCACAATGACAGACACTCAGAGCAGTGGAAAAGAATAGAAAGCCCAGGAATAAAACCATCAGCATATAGACAACTGATCTTCGACAAGGGTCCCCAAACCATCAAGTGGGAACCGGATGCCCTTTTTAACAAGTGGTGCTGGAAACAATGGATATCCACATGCAGAAAGATGAAACAAGATGTTTACCTTACCCCATGCACAAGAATAAGCTCAAACTGGATCACAGACCTAGAAATTAACCCCCAAAACATCAGGACCATCAAAGAGGGAATTGGGACCAACCTCAGAGCACTGGCCCAGGGAACTCATAGGCTCACTGCAATAGGGAAGGGTACACACACAGGTGAACTGGAAATCGACAAATGGGATTTAATAGGAATAAAGCACCTGTGCGCCTCAAAAGACTTCACCAAGAGGGTGACAAGACAACCCATAGACTGGGAGAGGATTTTTAGTAATGACACATCGGACAAAGGGCTCATTACTAAAATCTACAACACCATCATGACCTGCAAAAGAGGAAAACAGTTAGCCCCCTAAGGAAGTGGGCAAAAGAACTGAAAAGAACGTCCACTAGGGAGGAGACCCATATGGCCAACAAGCATATGAGAAAGTGTTCCAGGTCACTAGCCATAAGAGAAATTCAAATTAAAACAACCATGAGATACCACCTAACACCCCTGAGGCTAGCCCAAATCAGCAAATCAGAGAGCAACAAGTGTTGGAGGGGCTGTGGTGAAGTAGGAACCCTCCTCCACTGCTGGTGGTCGTGTACATTTGTACAGCCACTGTGAAAAGCAATCTGGAGATACTTAAAGAAAATAGAAATTGTGTCGAACGGATCACTGAAGACAAATGGGTGCATAAGCAAATGTGTCAAAGAAAGCTGATGGTGCCCGGCTATCAAAAAGTATAACGCCTGGGGTCTTAAAGGCTTGAAGGTAATCAAGCGGCCATTAAGCTCAGAAGCAACAAAGCCCACATGGAAGAAGCACACCAGCCTATGCAACCACGAGGTGTCGAAGGGATCAGGTATCAGGCATCATCAGAACAAAAAATCTTACCATAGTGAATGATGGGGGGAGTGCGGAGTGGAGATCCAAAGCCCATTAGTAGGCCACTGGAGATCCCCTTGCAGAGGGGTCTCAAGGAGGAGATGAGCCAGTCAGGGTGCGATGTAACAACGATGAGAAATACAACTTTCCTCTAGTTCCTAAATATTTCCTCCCCGCTCCCACTACCATGACTTGAATTCGACCTTGCAAGTCTGGCTAGACCAGAGGATGTACACTGGTACAGATAGGAACTGAAAATACAGGGAATCCAGGGCAGATGAGCCCTACAGGACCAGTGATGTGAGTGGAGAGACAGGGAGGGTAGAGGGAGAATGGGTAGGAAAGAGGGAACCAATTACAAGGAACTATATGTGACCTCCTCCCTGGGGGACAGACAACCAAAAAGTGGGTGAAGGGAGACGTCGGACAGGGCAAGATATGACAAAATACCCATTTATAAACTATCAAGGGCTCATGAGGGAGGGGGCAGCGGGGAGGGAGGGGAAAAATGACCTAATGTCGGGGGTTTAAGTGGAGAGAAAATGTTTTGAGAATGATGTACAAATGCGCTTTACACAATTGATGTGTGTATGGATTGCGATAACAGTTGTATGAGCCCCTAATAAAATGTTTAAAAAAAGAAAAGAAAAGAAAAACCAAGTAGCCTGGTAAGAGCTGGACCAGTGCCAATAAACCACACGTCATCCACTCCAGGTAAGTACAGTGCAGATCATTTGGCCAGCGGGCACCTCATGACTGTGGGGATCAACTGGTCGGGGGCAGGGGCATGCTGTCTGCTGAGTGGTAGCCATGTGGAACTCAGGTGAGGTTTCTCGAGGGAGGCAGCCCTGTCAGAGGAATGAGGCTTACTGATGGGAGGGCAGCACCAGAGAGGAGAGAGGGAATGATCAAGTTTGGGGGAATGTAGGTAGGGACATGCCTGTTGTGGGGAGAGGAGCGATGGCTGACCTCCAGGTTGGGGGAGGAGAGACTGAGTATGCTCTTGGGATCATTAGGTACAGAGGGTCTTTAGTGGCGTGAAGACAGAATTGACCTAGAGCTTCCAGGGGTAGCCCGGGAACCTGGGCCCAGTACCACAGAGCACTGGGACACTGAATCCTGGGTCTTCGGGGTGTACTTCATGCTCTGGAGGCGGCTGCATAGGGGAGACCCCAAATGGGAACAGCACTGAATGAACTGATCTCTACCACAGACACACTTGTAACCCGAGGACTGGAGCCAGAAAACACACGGTGTCTGAGGTAGAAGAAGACAGTGGTACCAAGAGTGGTGTACTGTTGGCTGGTGGAAAAACAAGGTTTTGGTACAGCATGCCCTGTGTGCTGTATTAAGATACGTATTATACCGGCAATCCTGTGACGGCCATTCTGTTATAGCCTGCTTATGCTGTTTTATATTAGGGCATACCTCAGATTTGTGTCGCCTTTGGGGCTCACCCTCTTAAAGCTGTGTTATTTGTTTCTTTAATTTTTGGTAAATGAAGCCCAGGGATGTTGAGCATACAGGGAAGGAAAATACAACAAGGGATTGGGAGAAGGGAGATGTGGAGGGATGGGGGCGGATAGGAGGGAGATGATTTCAAGAAGTCCAGGAAGGAAAAGTATGTTTTGGAAAACATGTATGATTATAGAAGAAATTGTACAATTATGTTTGACATGAGTGAGAGATATGACATAAGTATTGGCTCCCAAGTTACAGCAAATAAAAAGGGAGGGTGGTAGGGGGGGATAGCTCCAGGAATGGGTTTTAGGCTCAGACTAAATCCTAGCTCTAACTTAACAACAATCAATTCTTACATCATGGCCCTGCTCAATACTCCCCTTCATGCAATGATCACTGAAGATAAGAGTGCTAAAGCAAAGTGTGGTGAAAGCAGATGGTGCTCAGCTATCAATTGCAATAGTGTCTGGGCTTGTATCTAAAGGCTTGCATTCAAACAAGCAGTTATCCAAGCAAGGAGTCAACTAAATCCACATGGAAACAGCACACCAGCTTGTGTGACCCAGAGATGACAATTACAAAATTTGAATATGGTGAAGAGAAAAATATCAGAGCTAAAATTATGAACACACAATTTCTAGAAGGTATGGAGGACATTGGGAAGCTAAACTCATGTGCAGGGTGTCTGGTCAGACAGAACTGCTGGCAGATGCGCTCTAGCCGAAAGCAAGAGACCTGAACCGCCTTCCCACCAGGCGAGACCATTGTCCGCTTGATGCTGCCGGATCAAACTCGATACTTGGCCTCACTAGACATGACCTGAATTCGTTCTGGGTGCACGTATCTCTTAGATGTTCCATGACATAATTTTCTTCCCTGGCTTCTTGAATATTGATGGGGGTCTTCTCCCTCTCATGCACTATTTGTATTTTTATCTTTATATTAACATGATCTTATCCTTACCATCTAAGTGCAATTTGTTTTTCATTGCCTTCTGGTGGGTTACCTATCTGTGAAGCACAGGAGGAGTGGAGGTATAATGATAATAACTGATGTAAGGTTTTATAGGGAATGCATGGGTGGGGGATGGGCGATAGGGAGGGAAAGTGGATTGGGGGAGTAAATAATGAAGGTGGAAGTGAGGAGGGAGCATTAGAGCAGATCGCGATTGCATAGCTCATTTTAAAGGCGATTTAACCATGGGGTGGAGTGAGGGTGGGGGAGAGGGATGCTCTAAGATAGATGTGGTACAATTCCCCTTGAGAATGATCATTTGAATTATTAAATTTTATGGTATGTAAATTGTGTGTCAATAAAATGTTGGAAAAAAGAGTTGTATAGTCATTATCACAATCAATTTTTTAAATTAAATAATCATTTTATTAGGGGCTCATACAACTCATCACAATTCGTACATACGTCATTTGTGTCCAGCACATTAGGACATATGTTGACTTCATCATTCTCACAACACCCGCTTTCCACTTGAGCCCTTGGTGTCAGCTCATTT
>NW_022111309.1:1370618-1397080 GCF_000313985.2 Echinops telfairi | reverse complement strand
GGGGTAGGCTGGTGTGCTTCTTCCGTGTGGGTTTTGTTGTTTCTTAGCTAGATGGCCACCTGTTTGTCTTCAAGCCTTTAAGACCCCAGATGCTGTATCATTTGATAGCCGGGCACCATCTGCTTTCTTCACCACTTTTGCTAATGCACTCCCTTTGTCCTCAGTGATCGAGTAGGGGCAGGCTGATGTGCTTCTTCTGTGTGGGTTTTGTTGTCTCTCAGCTAGATGGCTGCTTGTTTATCTTCAGGTCTTTAAGGCTTCAGGTGCTATATCTTTTGGTAGGTGGGCACCATCAGCTTTCTTCACCACATTTTCTTGTGCACCCATTGTCTTCAGCAATCATGCCAAGCAGGTGAGCATCTCAGACTGCTGAATTGTTAGAACAAAGTGTTCTTGTGTTGGGGGAGTACTTGTGCAGGGGCCCACTGTTCATCTGTTTTCTTAATACTCGACCTATAAATATATGTACATAGATCTCTTTCCCCCTCATCATTTATAAATATATTTACATCTTTATATGCCTGTATTTACATCTCTATGACTACCTTTTGCCTCCTAGTTCTTTCCTCTGTTTCTTTGTACTTTCCTCTTGTCCCACTATCATGTTTTGCCTTCATTTGGGTTTTAGGAATTCCTCTCGGTTACGTTGCCCTGGATCCAGCCCTGCAAGGCCTCCTGCACCCTCCTTGACATTGATTTTTGATCACTTGTTGTTCCCTTGTGCCTGTGCTTATTAAAACCCTCTTCCTTCCTTCCCCCTCCCCTACCTCCATGCTCCCCTGATCTGTCATCCCGTTGTTCTCTCTTCTGGCTTGTTTATTCTGCCTATCCCTTCCAGGTAGACATGCTATGTACCATCACCAGACTGAGCAATGAAGCAACAACAGAAAGTAAAACAATTTCTACAACAACAACCATACGCATACATGCATACATATATAACTGTATGAATAGTTCAGGGTCTGTTTGTTTTCTTTCATGTGTGCTTTCCAGTCATGTCTGATGTGGTGCCATGCCCCGGCATCGCACCTCTATCCCTGAGGACCTCACTGCTCTGCTCCCCCCGCTGCTCTGATGCGTGCCCCCAGGGGCTGGCGATCCGTGTGGTGAGCTCATGGGGGGCGCAATTCCCGCCATTTGTCTCCAGTGCTGTCCCCAGTGGTGCGATGGGTCAACGAGGAACGCTGTGTCCCGTGGTGGGGCCGCTCTGTGGTCATCTCCGTGCATCACTGTCAGAACAGGCACATTGTCCCGAGGGCTCAGAGAGCCAGGATGTGCTCTACTCTTTCCTTTTCTTCCCCTTCCCCTTCCTTGGCTCACATGCGCTCCGACCAGACCAGTCCCCCTTCCCCTCTTCCTGAGCTGCAGCTTCAGTGCTGTCCTCTGAAGTGAATTCCCCCTGGGGGAGGGTGGTGCCGTGCACCCAGTTGGTAATGGGGCCGGCCCCTCAGGCCTCTCCATCGATTCCCTACTTCATGTCAGCGTGTTGAGTTCCTGTCTTGGAGCTCTGGGATGAAGTCTGGTCTCTCTTTCCCTGTGGAGACACAATCAACACCCTCTCCCTATGTGGGTTAGTGCCCTGTTCCCCTGGCTACCCATACCTTCTTCCCTCCTCCCTGTTAGTGGGCTACCATATGTATCCCTGGGTTTAGTCTGTCCCCCGCCATATTACCTGGACCTCACTCCAGGGACGTATGTATACAGCATCTTCTTCCCTATGCCCTTTTTGAAAAAAAACTTTTTTTTGAGCTTACCTTAGTGGACTCATGTAGTACTTGTCCTTTTGTGTTTGGCTTCCTTCACTTAGCATAATTTCCTCCAATTCTTCCCATGTGGCGATGTGCTTCATGCGTTCATCACTGCTTTTTAGGGATGCGCAATACTCCATTGTATGTATGTACCAGAGTTTTTTAATCCATTCGTCAGTTGATGGAAATTTGGGCTGTTTCCAACTCCTTGCAATTGTGAACTGTGCCACGATGAACATTGGGGCACAGATGTCTGGCCGTGGTTTGCTTTTTGTCTCTTCCAGGTATATGCCCAGTAGGGGGATTGCTGGATCATAGGGTAGCTCAATTTCCAACTGTTTTAGATATCGCCAAATCGATTTCCATAGTGGCTGTACATACCTACAGGTCCACCAGCAGTGGACAAGAGTTCCTATCTCTCCACATCCCCTTCAACACGTATTACTTTCTGATTTTTTGAATTGGGCTATCTTTGAAGGTGTTAGGTGGTATCATAGTTGTTTTAATTTGCATTTCTCGTATGGCTAGAGATCTGGAACATTTTCTCATATATTTGTTGGCCATTTGGATTTCTGCCCTTGAGAAGCTCCTGCTCAGGTCCTTTGCCCACCTCCTGAGTGGACAATTGGTTTTTCTTTTGTTGTAGTTTAGCAGTGTGTTATAGATTTTAGTAATAAGGCCTTTGTCGGATGTGTCATTGCCAAAGATGTTTTCCCATTCTGTAGTCTCTCTTTACTTTCTTGGTGAATTCTTTCGATGTACATAAGTGTTTTATTTTTAGTATGTCCCACTGGTCAATCTGTGCCTCCTCTGTGTTGGTGTCCTTCCTGATTTCCAATAGCCTATGTAATCCCTGTACCACAATCAATTTTAGCACATTTTTTCTTCACTATAAATCAACTTCTTAAAATCCTCAACAATTAGAACAAGAATGACAAAATAAACCTTTAGCCATCAGAAGGGGGAAAAAAAGATTAGAGCAGAAATAAATGAATCAGAAAACAGAAAAAAAATTGAACAAGAAGTTGGTTCTTTTAAAGGATTAATAAAATTGGCAAACCACTGATGAACTTTACACAGAAGCAGCAGCAGCAAAGATCTTAAATGAGGAATGAAAGGACAGCATCACAGTAGAACCACCTGAAATTAAAAAGGTAATAGCACAACACTACAGAGTACTGCCTGCCAATAACTTTCAAAATAGAAATAGACACAATTTTAGAAACACACTACTTACCTAAATTAACACAAACTGATTTTAAAGCTTCCACAAACACACAACAAAAGAAGAAACTGATCATGTGACTCTAAAACATCCTGTCAAAAAAAATCCAGATAATAAGTTGTTTTAATTTAACCAAATCTGCTTTTAATATTTTCTGCTTTCTTTTCGATTGAGATTTTCTGCTTTATTTTGTGATTGTTTTACTTCTTGATATTTTGTATGGTTTTCTGTATATGAAATCCAGTATCGGTAAATCTATATAGACAGCAACTGGATTAATAATTACATAGGGGCGTGGCAGAAAAGCTTGTGGGGAAAAGGGAAACTAAAAACACTGAGTACGAGAAGAAATGTTTGAAATAGATTGGGGTGGTGGTTTCACAACTCTTCTTAACTGGTGGTTTGAGGAAATTGTATGGTATATGAATTATGTGCCAATAAGTTTTATTTTAATTCAATTTTCAAAACCCAGAACCAAACTGCTTTACTAGGGAATTCTAGCAATCATTCAGAAAAAGTCTATATCAGTTTTACACAAAGTCTAACTCATTGCATGAAGTGAACATAACCCTGAAACCACACGCAGGCCAAGATATTCCCAAAATAGAGAATCACAGACCATTACAGATTAATGTCCTTTGTGAACATAGAGGCAAAAATTCTCAACAAAATCCCAGCAAATTTAACCCAACAAAATATTTTAACAATAATGCATCATGATTAAGTGGACTTTATAGCAGGTATACAAGGATGCTCCAACATTAGAAAAACTGTAATGTCATCTACTACATAAATAAAACCAAGAATAAGAACTGCATGAACATATCAATTCTAATCAGAAGAAGACATTTGATAAATACAACACTTTTTCCTAAAAAAACAACCAGCAAAATAGGAATAGGAGGAAAAATCTTTATCATAATGAAGCCCATATTCATAAAACTAGTAGTCACCATCTTGCTCAATGGAGAGAAACTGAAAGCATCACTTTGTTTACTAGAAGCAGACAAGGATGCCCTTATTACTACTCTTACTTATTGCTGTGCTAGAAGTCTGAGCCAGAGCTATTAGACAACATAAAAAAGTAAAAGGCATACAAATTGACAAATAAGAAATAAAACTGTCTCTATGTGCAGATTATCTGGTTCTCTATATAGAAAATGTCAAAGAAACTTACTGAAAATAATTTAAAGTTTCAGCAATGTAGCAGATTACAAGATTAGCATACAAAAATCGACCAGATTCCTGTATACTAATGAAGAGAGCTCTGAAAATAAAACAACACCCTTTCTAACAACGACCTAAAAGATGATATACTCAGAAACAAAACTAACCAGAGAAAGAAAAGACTTGCACAAAGAAAACTACAAAACACAACTGCAAGCTACCCAAAGAGACTTACATTAGTGGACGAGTGTTCCGTGCTCATGAATAGGAAGATTTCACATTGTGAAAATGTCAACACTACCCAAAGCGATCCATATATGTCATGCAATTCTGATGGAGACCCCAGCATCATTCTTTGAAGATATTGGAAAACTGGCTACTAACTTGATATGGAAAGGAAAAAGATAATGATAAGCAAAGCACCACATAAGAAGAACAGCCCAAACCCACCTTACAACTCTGGTAGTCCAAACAGCCTAGCGCTGGGACAGTGATGAATACGTAGCCCGAAAGAGCAGCGTGGAGATCCCAGAAACAAACGCCACCACCTGCAGACGGCTGATCTCCAAACCCACGGGCACTGAGTCAGTCGGACTCATGGTGACCCCATAGCGCATGGACCTCCTGTGGGTGTTTGAGGCTGTCGTCGTGGCAGCAGAAGCCCTTGAACAAAAGGCCCAAACATAGTAGATGAGCAAGAGATGGTCTCTTCAGCAAATGGTGCTGGCAAAATAGGATTTCCGTTTTCAGAAGAATGAAATCGGGCCCATACTTCACCCCCTATACAAAACAAACTCAAGCAGAATTAAAGACAGATATAAACCCTGAAACTATAAATATGGTCGATGGCAAAACAGGAACAAACCGAAGGGCTCTAGTACGGGGCATAAGCACACTGTCAAACATAATGAGACGCATGCACAGCAGAAGACAAACTAGATGACCGAACCACCTGAAAACAAGACACTTAACGTGCATCAAAAGACTTCCTCAAAAGAATAGAGAGATCACCCACATACTAGGAAAACATTTTTTCACAATGATACATTGAACAAGGAACTAATCTGTAAAATCAAACGAAAACTGCAACAACTCAGCAAGATAAAAAGGCATGATCCAATTAAAAATGGACAGAGGACATGAACAGACACTTCACCAAAGGAGCCATCCAATAAGCATATGAAGAAATGCTTACAATCACTAGTCATTTGAGATATGCAAACCAAAACAATAATAGACCACCTCACACAAGTAGTAATAGCAAAGTTAAACCAACAAACAAAGAACACAGAAATAAATGCTCGAGAAAGTGTGGCAAGATCGGAACCCTAAGATACTGCTGCTGGTTGTAAAATGGCGCAACCGTTGTGGAACGAGATATGGAGCTTCCTCAAACACTGGGAATGGAAGTATCATGATCCAGCAATTCTTTTACCTGGCATATACCCTAAATAAATGAGATCCAGAGCATGGGCAGATGTATGCACACCCATCTTCACTGCAGCATTATGCACAATAAATAGCAAGAAGACGGAAATTACTTAAATGCCCACTAGTGGAAGAATGGGTAAATATACTATGGCTCATACAAACAATAAATACTACTATGCCCCTGATTATAGTTGAGAAATGTGAATAGCTCTGTTATTAGACAGGGAGCATTATAAAATCGATTATGGCAGACATTGTTAGGTTAAACTGTAATCTATCGTTTGATCTCCCTTTTGACCCATTTCAAAGTTGTTTCCGTTTAAAAAAAAGTGAAAGGGATTAAGCCTTTGGTGAATCCCCTTTGACCTTGGACCAGGGATGTGTATAGCCTTGCTACCATGCAGAATGCAGTGGGAAGTGGATTATTCAGTGGCACAAAATTATACATGTAGAAGTTGCTGAATCAGTGAATGCTTTGTTGTGTATATCTTTGCCAAAATTGAAAAAAAATTAAATGAATAGCAATGTACAGGGAATTTTCTGTGATTGAACTAATTGGATTGTGTGATATGTGAATTATATGCCAATAAAATGGTTTAAAAAAAGAATAACGAGAAGCTCACCCAGTCGTCCCGTGGGTCTGCATCTTGCTTTGACAGTGTTTGAGCGCAAGGACCTCCGTCTCCCACCGCTCTCCAATTTCTCCTCGAGGCACAAATTCTAGGACCATCTTTCTTGCCACCTCTTCTTTCTGAGACCAGCAAATACTGTCTTGTTATGGTGAGTGAGTGAGTGAGTGTGTGTGTGTGTGTGTCTGTGTGTGGTCATGAGTTCTCTAATCCATCAGGATTATTTCACAGAAGCTGAGGCTGGTGTAAATCGTTTGGTCAACCTGCATTTCCGCCCTCTTACACCTACCTTTTTCTGGGCTTCTGTTTCGACCTCAGCAATGTGACCTTGGAAGAATTGGGATACTTCTTCTGAGAGCTGGTGAAGGACAGGTGCAAGAGGAGAGCGTCTCTCGAAGCTGCAAAGCCAGTGCAGCCGTTGCGTCCTCTTCCAGGGTGTACAAAAACTGCCCCGAGATGAATGCGTGCAGAACCATGGAAGCTTCCCTGCCCTGGAAAAGAACCTAGCCAGTCCCTTCTGGGCCTGCATGCCGTGGATCCTGCCCACATGGATCCCCATCTCTTTGACTTTCCAGAGAACTACTTCCTGGACCAGGAAGTAAAACTTCTCAAGAAGATGGGTGACCACCTCACCAACTGCTGCAGGCTGAGTGAGTGTCTCTTGGAGAGCCTCACCCTCAAACACACCTGGGAGCCCGTGGCACCCACCCACCTGCAAAGGGCTCTCCACGTCCCTTTACTGGCTTGAGACCCTCTGCCTGAACCTGCCCCTCCAGCCACATCACCAACCCCGTGGAGCCCCTCTCCCAAGCCATAGACCAAATAGAAACAATAACCCTTCCTTTTGCAGCAAATGGAGGAGCAGGAGGAGGAGGAGGAGAGAAGAAACTGGGAAATACCGTCTGACCTGGATGGAGTTGGAGAACCTTGTGCTAAGTAAAGTGAGTCCATCCCAAAAGGAGGAATGGTGTATATGAGACATCTAATATCAAAGAAAAAGATCAAGATAAATATGTTTCACGCCAGAAGAACCCGACTTCAGTGGTTACCGGGGTGGGAGGGAAAGGGAAAGAGAGGAGACACTAAGCTAGGGGGTAGACCGATGTTAACTGGGTGAAGGGGAAGCAGATACTCTGTAGGAGGAGTGAAAAGCAGGGGACAGGGCAAGCTATGAGGAGGTTTGATAAGTTGTTTAAATTGCTGAACATAAAACAGTGATGATCCGAAATGTAACCCCCCTCTTAAGGCACAATAAAAAGTTTATACACACACACACACACACACATACATACATACGTATGTATGTATATATATATATATATATAACATATACATAAGAGTATATGTATATACTCACTGTCCTTGAGTCCATGCTGACTCACAGCAACCTCTGGTTTTCTGAGACTGTAACTGTTTACAGGAGTAGAAAGCCCAGTCTTTTCCCCGAGGAGCTGCTGGTGGTTTTTGAACTCATGACCATGCAGATCACAGCCCAACTTCTACACCAAACGTGGTCCTCAAGGGAGGTTTGGCATGGATAAAGGTATGGAAGCAGAGTTGTTTCTGGCTAAGGCACTCGGGTCTGCCCGGGAGAGCAGGCAGTAGGCTTCAGGTCTGTTGTTGAAATGCCCTTGTTCTGCAGGCTGTGGGAGTCATCTAAGTTTTAGACATAGGAGAATCATGTCAGTGAGTTCTGGCTGCTACCAGAGGAGGCTGGGAAAGGAAACAAGAGCTGCAGGAGTTAAGGTGTCTGGTGATAACCTGAGAAATAAACGTCAGAAACAGGTTTGAGAAATAAATTGGAAGTAGATTTGAGGCATATTTTGTAGGCAGAATGGATCTGACGTGATGTGGGGACCTTCACTGAATTTTGGCTACCCAGCTACCATTTCCTCTGTCCTGTGGTAGCAGCCAAGAGCCCGTTCCATATCTAAGCTCCGCTATCTTTACCATCTGTCTCGAGACAATGATTTTTGAAAGGAAGAGACAAATGTGAATGGAGAAATCCCTCCACCCCTACTGCAGAATCCCCAAGAGGGCTTTCTAGCCTCTCTACAACATCACTCCAATGCGAACTCGAACTTGGTGAAAGCTTCCCTTTAACATGCAAATGACCGTGGGCAGGGTGGCTCATGGCAAGGCTTCGAGGGGACATAATCCTTTTCACTCTCAGTTCTAACCATTCTTGAGAGGACGTTATTTTGGTCTTGTTGGCTTCTTCTTTCTCCCTACTTGATCTAATTTCTGCTGGGTTTGAATGATCTATTGTCAACTGAGTCATTCATTGAATATACTCAAAAAAATAAAGGTCCTGGTCTCCCTGATTCCGTCTCTGATAATGGTTTCAAGGGAAGGTGATATCTACTCCACTCCCTGAGACACTGGGTCAAGACGTTCTGCTTGGTAATAAATGAGCAGATTTGTTTAGCTTTTCTCTGTTACAGCCAGTTCTCCTAAGTGCCTGGACACCCCTAAATGGTGATGGTTTTGTCTGCTTGTTGATAACACCAGTTGCCATTAGGACTTTTGCTTAAAGTAGTACTGGTGAGGAAAGAGCAGGAGGAACAATGTTGTTGTCCTTGCAGGACTTCAGGTGGTGGGGAAGGGATCCAAGACTGGTATTGTAATATGGTAGCAATGTGTTCAGAACCGGCCTAACTTCCATGCAGGTAATGAGAACCCAAATCAATTCAAAGCTTATTTCTATGAGGTAGAGGTCAGAAATGCCTCCACTCTAACTTTTATTTTTTAACCAATTCTGACAAAATTGTCCCTACTTAGTATTCTCCACTGCTCTTCTGGATTTGATAGTCTGTGTTGCAATGGCTGCACACAGCTCATCGACAACACTTAGAGAAGTCGTTCTTAAAGACGTAATCAGTGGCAATCCAACATCAAGACCAATTTGGGATCAGGAACACGAGCCAGAAGGCAAAGTCTGGAATGCTTCCCCCAAAGTGCGGACCACATCCCTCCCCTTTTCAGGGTAGGACAGCTCTCTCTCTCCGCTCCTCTTGGCTGCAACCAAGCCAGGCCTTCTCTCGGTCCTTCAGGCCCTCTAGCAACCCCTTCACGACAGACTTCTTGGCCTCCTCAGGACAGTCTTCTGTCATTGGGCTTTTCATTGCTACCTGACCTAACTCACAGCAAGTACAGCCCTTTTGTTCAGCTCTTAGCTGCATTCCTAGCAGCAGGTTTCGGCAATTACTGCTCCAGGGCCCCTTCCAGGCTGCTTGCTGTCTTCCCTGGACACCCTTGACCTGTGTTACAGTTCATTTTGGAGGCTTCTTTCTTCTCTTGTCTCAAGCTTCTGTGTCGTGGGCTGCATACCTAAGCAAGCTCCTGTTCAACGTCAAGGTATGCCCCGCCCGCCAGGGCCATGAACAGACCAATCACCTCTTCATAGTCCACAGTCACCTCATTTGCATAGTAGGCTGTAGTCACTTTGCTTGCTTAAGTATATGGACCAATCCCAGCAAGGTGTGTAAAATAATAAATCAATCACAGGGCAGGCTGCAGTGCAGGGCCAAATAAAAATAATTATCAAACGATCAAGTTATTTATAGCTCATCCAGAAAATGCCCATCAATTTGGATAAAAATAACAAACCTACTAAGGGAAAAGGATTGGAGGAAACATCTCTTAAGCTGTGCTGTCAGAGAACCAAGGCAGACGGTCATAAAGGGCCTCATCTTACTGCAGAACTGCCTTGAGCATTTTCTACACACCAGGTGGGAATGAAGTGTAGAACGAAGGGTATGAGCTTAAGTTTTCATGACAACTCTGATGGATAAATATCACTCCCATTTTTCAGACAGGAAAATCACGATTTTAAAAAGTCAGATACTAGTAGAGACAGTTGGTCTAAGAATCCAAATGTGCCTGATAGCAAATGATGCACTTTCTATCCTACCTTGCTGATTCCCACAGACGGAAGTGTTCAAAGATAGCGAAATCTCTACTTCCCAACTTAGCATACCGATGTTTGAAACACATTTGGGGGAACCACGCTTTGCATTGTATTTTAAGTGATAATGCTGAACTCCATGCTTCAAATAGCTGTGATCAGGTCTTTCCCTCACCTGTAAACAGAGCCATCAAGTCAACTGAATCGTGGTGACCCCTGGGGGACAGAGGAGCGCTGTGCTCCAGGGGGGTTTCAAGCGCTGATTTTTCAGAAGTGAATCACCGAGGGTTTTCATTTGGGGGCCTCTGGGTAGACACAAAACTCCAAATTTTTGGTTACTGGCCAAGTACAGTAACCATTTATCTAACCCAGGAACTCCATTCTTAACTAAAGCAAGTGGTAAAAAAAGAGAAAGGGGGGGGGAGCTTCCTGTTTCCCAGAATTCCGTAAGTCTGTCCATGCTTGTAAGACCAAAATGATGCTGTAGATTTCCTGATCCAGGACCAAAAACCACTCACTGTCATCAAGTTGATGCTGACTCACAGGGATCCTGCAGGACAGCGTAGAACTGGCCCTGTGAGTTTGCAAGACTCTGTTTACCGAAGTAGAAAACCCCATGTTTGTCCTAGGTGACAGCTGGTGGTTTTGAGCTGCTGACCTCACAGTTAGCAGACCAATGTGTCTCCTTTACACCTCGAGGGCACAGGTGGAACATGAACTCAGAATCCAGGAAAATGAGTCACACGCTAAGAACAACTAGTTCTTATGTCATGGCCCTGCTTGATGCTCACCCTCCTGAAGAGACCACTGAAAATATGGGTGCTACAGCAACATATGGCAAAGGAACTAGATGATGCTTGGCTCTCAGAAAGAATACTAACTGGAATCTTAAAGGTTTGTTTTCAAACAAGCAGCTATCAAAGTCACATGTCAACTAAGTCCAGATGGAACAAGCACACCAGCCTGTGCGATCCAAGGATTGTAAGGACTAAAATCCAAACCTGAAGGAGAGTAATGGTATCAGGGCTTATATTGTGAACATCTGGTTTGCCATAGATGACGGTGGAAATCCAAATTCCTTTTACAGGGCCTACACGTGCATTACGCCTCCGGTGAATCCCATTTGCTTATAATTGAGAGATGTGAATACCTCTGCCATCTGCAGAGAGTATTTCGAAGTTGATTATGGCCAATGTAGTTAGGTCAAAATGTAAGACTTTGGCATTTGATCTCCCTTTGACTCCTTTCAAAATTGTTTCATCTAAAAATGAGAGTGAAAGGGAGATACAATGCCTGTGGCTAAAGCCCCTAGTGATCCCCTCGGACCATGGGCCAGGGATGCGATCAGATGCATTGGGAAGTGTGCTGCTGCAGATGCAATTAGGTCAAAATTTAGCACCCTGTCATTTGATTTCCCCTATAATCCACTTAAATTTGCTCTAGCTTTTAATATTTTCTGTTTTCTTTTCAATTGAGGTTTTCATCTGTTCTACTTTATTATCATTGCTAGTTTAAAAATTTTTTTTTCTTAATAAAGAAAATGTGTATGAAATTCAGGATAGGTGAATGAAATCCCGGAGAGATGAATCTATAGTGGCAGTAACTGAATTAATGGTTCCCAGGGAAGGCTGGGGAGAAATGTGAAATGAATAACAAGGCATACAAGATTGAAGAAAATGTTCTAAAACTGGGTTGTGGTGATGATTGCACACCTGTTCTTGATGTGATTGAACTTTTGAATTGTATGATATGTGAATTATATGCCAATAAAACTGTTAGAAAATAAATAAGGGCAAGATATGACAAAATACCAATTTATAAACTATCAAGGGCTCATGAGGGAGGGGGGAGCGGGGAGGGAGGGGAAAAATGAGGACCTAATGTCGGGGGTTTAAGTGGAGAGAAAATGTTTTGAGAATGATGTACAAATGCGCTTTACACAATTGATGTGTGTATGGATTGCGATAACAGTTGTATGAGCACCTAATAAAATGTTTAAAAAAATAAAATAAATAAAAACATGGCAAAAATATGGGTCCGCGGAGAAAAGCTGAGGCAAAAACACACATGACCTGTTGGAAAGACAGACAGGGCGAAGCTGCCTGCATTCTCAGCACCTCATGAGGCTCAGTTGATCCTTCCATGTTGAATTCCAAGAAAAAAAGAAAAACTTCCTCCTCGCAATTTCATTGAAGTGGTTTCTTTTACAACTAGAAGGCTTCTAAATAAACCCTGATGAGGGTGTGCACTTTTAAAACATTACTTTTATATCTCAGGGACCTCCCCAAGGTTTCCAAAGGTTCTAGAAAAAAAGAAACCTCCCCTTATAGTCAGCTGAGGTTGAGGTCCTCATTCTGATAGTAGATGGAATGAAAGGGTTGACTTCAGAAGATTCTCATCCCATTTCTGAAGCCCGATCACAATTAAACAGACATCGCTCTCCCTAAGACCAGTCTTCCAATGTCAACCCCAAGGACATCGACACGCTCTAGATAGGATTCATCTGTCGGACTGTTTTATACTCATGACTACTCTGTGTATGGCTGATGACTGCAAGCTTCCCGCTGACCTGGCCTCCACGGGCTGCCCTTCCATATGAAGAGTGGAGATAGCAAGTGGGTTGTTTCTCATGACGTGTACTTCCCTCCACAATGTCACTCAAGGACTGAAAGAGGTCCTTTGTATTCTAGGGCTGGTATGGCACAGCCCTTCCTTGATTCTTGCCCCCAAGTGAGGGACGCCCTGTCTCTGGTGCTGACCGCCCAGGCCTCCATGGTGGCAGCAATGCCATCTCCTCTTCCTTCTGCAGTCATCTCCTGCCCCAGGTCTAGACACTGCTAGCACTGTGTGCCCACCACAGTCACCAGGAGCCCTGCCTTTGCTGGCTGTCTGGGAGGGGCCTCTGAAGAGCCCTAACTCTTCAGTGCGGTCAGTCCCCTGCGGAAGGGAAAGATGGAAGGACATGGGAAGGGCATGTTTGTACTATGTCACCACATCCTGTCCCTTTTCCTAACAGAGCTCAGGTGACACGCTGGAAGCTGCAAGGGGCTGGAAATTGGCTCCGTCTCTCCGCATTCCCATTAGGTCTGAGAGGTGCCCATGCAACAGCTGGGTGTGCCAGGGGTGTAGGCCAGACACCACCCTGAGTGCAGTGTGTGTAATGTCAAAGCAGAGACAGCCTTTTATTCAAAGTCGCCACACAAATCACAAGCCTCCAAAGACAGCTATTAAGTGGATTTCTTTTTTGTCTAGTTAGACGCTAGACCAAAGAGCTACAATTTAAAATTTCACTGACTGATTTATACCCTGCCCGCTTCCAAAAAAGGATGACAATGAAACCACAGGTCCAGAATCCCCAGGAACAATTCGGGGAACAAAGAAGGAGAGCAAACACAGAGAATTCTGCCCAGCCAAAGTCTTCCAGGAAGGTAATTCTAAGACTGCATTCTCTGGATGTCTAGGCTTACATTCATTTCTGTAAAGACCCCCGTCTTCCCTCAGAAAGGCAGCCCCTTTGAGCTCTGGCTCTGCGGGCCATTCGAAGGATGATGGTCCTATTACTGTGGATACATTAGGCAGAATCTCGGTTTGTGCTGTCACCAGACATGTCTGCAGGCTGCCTTGATCCCTGGGCCAGGCAACAGGAAGCCAGGTAAGAGTGGGGTTTTTTTAGCTAAGAAACCCAAGGTGTTCTGTGGCTGGGCTACTGGTGTTGTCTTTTATCCCTTATGAAAATCAACATGGACATGGGGCCACGCTCACCTGTAGCTTCTGTGCCTGGTGCTGTGGAGATATTAGGATGAGCTGGACCTGCGGAGACGTGGATCATAAAGAGAGATCAGAGCCCCCAAGAGCATCCAGACATGAAAGAGGAAAGGGGTAAAAAGCACCGAGTAGGGGCTTCACAGGGAACCCTCTTCTGCAGTTCCTCCAGAGCCCCAATGGGGGAACAATGAGTGGATAGAGCCCCAGCTCAGCCAATGTCCTACCACAAAGGTGAGAAGCCAGAGGGGCTTTGCTTAAACTCCATCCCTTTTATTGCCTCCTTTACCTTAAACACTGGAGATACAAGCCTTCCTTTTGTTTCTGTCAAGGAAGAATAATGGTCTCTACACTTAGAAGAGGGAGCCAACTCTCCCATGACTAGGTAGGTCTCTCTTGTTTCATGACCATCACGGGCGCTTTTAGGAAGACACATTGCACCTGAAGGCCTAGAATGCTACACAGGGCTAGCATTGCCAAGGGCAACTTTGTCCTGTCCCTTGCTTACTGCCGTAATTTCCCTGGTCCTCTCTGTGTCCTATATATTCTTACTTGTAGGCTACTGAGAAATAAAATAAAGTGAAAATTTTAATATATAATATATAAACAAAATATTTTAAATAAATCTACCTATATCATATGAATACGCATGACCTATGTACATAGGTATACAGATAGATGTATGTGTATGGAGGTATACATCATATATACATATACATGTGTAGACCAGGGGGCTTCAAAGGTTTGTGGAAAAATTCCACCATCATTTTTTAAAAATTGTGAACTAAGTGAAACCTAGCAGAGCAGATCCTGGTGCACGGCAGTACCATCACTTAGCTGACTTCCTGCCTTTATTTCCTGTTTCCACCCCTCCTTCTTTCCTAACTCTCTGAACTTTGTCCTCTCTAAATGCTGCCCCTTTAGCTTAACTGTTTGATTCATCTACCATGGAAGTGAGTTCCATTCCAGACCTGAAGGGTGACCAAGGCCTATGTCTCAGGAGTGCTGTTGGCTTCTAAAAAAACTGTGGTAGTTACATAATCGGGTGTCACTTTGGGACTTGAGAGGATTAAGAGTGAAGGGGTGGAGTCTAGTCTGTCAATCAGGTCATAGCCAATGAGGCCTCTGTGTGGGCATGTTCTTCTCCTGAGAATTCTGGGAAATCCTAATTGTCCTCCTTGGAGGCAGGAGACATGTTCTCCCTCTGCTCACTCCCTGGGAGACATTGCAGCTGACAAGACTCATGGAACTATGCTAGTGCTCTGAGCTGGAGAAACCACATGGACCGACCCTATGCAACCAGACCTATGTAGCCAGAGAAGCCATGTGGAGACCCCTGCCAGTGCTGAGATGCTTACAACACCACTGGATCCAAAGACTTTCTACCCCCTGGCCTGTGATATTCCTGCATTCAGCATCATTGCATGTGTTACGAGAGTCTGAAGAGGACTTTATAGATTGACATTGGACATATGGGCAAATATTGGCCTTATGAGTTTGAACATGACTGGGTTGAGATGCTTTCTTAATGTACAATTACCTTTTATATAAAACTCTCTCTTATGAACATATGAGTTTCTATGGATTTGTTTCTCTAGTCTACCCAAACTAACTACCAGACCATTCAGCCTGGTCTCTTTTATGATTTTGAATTTTGTTCTGTATTTTTCTCTCACTATATCCAGAGCCTTCTAATGTGATCCTTTTGGGAGCAGTTAGTAGTGGCAATGAGGCAGCATCTAGTTTTCCCAGTCTCAGGGATGTGGAGACTGATGTATGCATGTTCCATTAGTCCACTGAATTCATTGTTGCCATATTTTCTTTTCTTTACTTTTTATGTTCTTTATATTTTGAATTTTGATTTACTTTACCTTTTGGTTTTCTTTACTCTTCTTTCGTCTGGATAGGGAAAGTCCAATAGCTGCACCTCAGATGGCTGATCATAAGCTTTTAAGACCCCAGTCACGACTTGCCAAAGTAGGCTGTAGAACACTGTGAACTATGTTATTGCCATTTGACCTTGGTGTCCCTCAAGACTATGATGCTGGAACCTCAGAGCCAGTGACTCCTTCCTTCCAGGTGTTTTGTTATGTCTAAGAATTTTTCATAACTTTGCCCCATGTATGCTCCACTACATTTGTGGATGTAACTTCAGCAAATTTTATCCTCTGTCAAACCTATTCATGTGTATGCTCCACCCTCCCTCCCACACCTTGTTAGCATTTGTGTCCATCCAAGCATCTATTCATAGAACACCACTATTACAGGATTGTGTCTAGAACAGTATTTTCTCTGTGTGTATCAAGAAAACGCATTGCCCTCTGTCAATTCTGACTCATAGCAACCCTATATAGAGTTTCTGAGGAAGTTAATCTTTATGGTGGATTTGAACTGCTGACCTTGTAGCTAGCAGTTCAATGCTTTCCTGAGAGCAATATCAAGGCCGTGTGTGTGTGTGTGTGTGTGTGTGTGTGTGTGTGTGTGTGTACACTGACCCAGTGTACATGATCAATATGTGTTTCAGACTTCCAATATCAATTCTGATGCCTGGTCTCCTGGTCTCTCCATGCCTCATAATGCTGGGCTTTGTGATCTCACCCATGCCCGCCCGTACCCCCACACCTCTTCCTATAAAGCCCTGGCTGTGGCTCCGTGCCCCTGCAAAGTCCAGGCTCTTACGACATGAACAGCTGTCCCCGGGCCTGCGTGTCTTCTTCTTGCCTCACACCCATGACTGGTGGCAGCTGAGGCCAACCAGGGTAGGCCAAAGCTCCAGCAGCTGGTCCTTGACAGGAACTTGGAAGCTCCAGAATTCCCCCTGCCCATGAAACTTCAGCCAGTCGACCTTTGGGGCCCAGTGTGAAGTAAGCCTGCTTCTAACTTGGAACCATGCCTGGAGGGAGCTAGAGTGGGGGGAAATGCTAGAACTGGGGTTTCCCTGCGGGCCCCCACCACCGTGTTCGCCTGCTTCCTGCCACTTTTCCTTTTCCTGCCCTGCACCATCTCCCCACAGAGCGTACTGACGCGCTCTGCGCGGTGGAGCAACGATGCTCACGGTGGTAACCGCTTCTGCTGAGCTCCCACGGGACTCATCGTTCATCCCCCCTCTCTGGGCCCTCCCTTCCCTCTCCACATGTGCCATCTGAGTTGTCTGGGCTGGACGCCCTCGTCTTCCCTGGTCCAGGGCTCACCAGTCACTTCGTCAAATTCCACCCTGCCCCTTAACCCCTCCCTGCCCCCACCTCTACTTTCTCTTTAGTACTTGCCAGTATATGCCACGATGGAGATGTAATATAGGTTTTAAAAAACAAGCTGTCATTGAGCCGATTCTGTCAGAAGAAAACTGCTCCGTAGAGTTGTCAGTTGCGGGTTTATTTAGAAGTAGCTTGCCAGATCTTTCTTCAGAGACGTTTCGGGGTGGACTCGAACTTTGAACCTGCCAGTTAACAGTTGAGAGTGTCCACTTGCCCAGACGCATGTAGTTGTTTCTGTCTGTAAGTTCTGAGGGAGTGGTTTAGGCCTGATATGAGGGAGAGCTCAAAAAGACAGAATTAGATGAATGAATGAGTGAAGAAACAGGATCAGAGAGGCTAAGCTACCATTACACCACTGAAAATAGGGGAAAGGAGGATTTAAACCCCACTACCTCTGATGGTGGAAGGAGATGTCAACAAGATGGACGGGCATAATGGCTTTGACCGTGGGCTTAGGGGCAGGCCCCGGTTATGCATACAGTCACTATGGGGCAGAACAACCACCATCTCTGATTTTATAGGTGCTGTGGGGGGTAATGGCTATGCTAACTAACTGCAAGGTCATCAGCGTCAAGCCACCAGCCACTGAGGGAGAAAGCGGGGGCTCTCCGGGACAGACGGACAGGCTTGGACACCCACAGGAGGGCAATGCTAATGGATGAGTCATATCTCACCCGCTGACGTGAGTTGTTTTTTCCTATCCTGACTCTAGGAGACCCTGGCATCCTAACACCCATGCCTGCTCACTTCTTGATTCAGAAGCCTCACCATGCCCCCCCCCCCACCCCAGACACAGCTCTGCAGGGATACCATCTCTCTGTTGTCGATCACCCTCCCACCCACAAGCACCACGGTAGCATCTCCCAGGGGGTGCCAACTGTGACCTTTCGTAAGCTGCCAGGCCTGCCAAAGGAGAAAATGAGCCTTTACCACCTCCAGGAAGAGCCAGAGCAGGAGGGCAAGGGGCTTTCTGCTGTGGGTGGGTCCAGAGTTTTTCTGCCCTGTAGCAGGGCAGCCTTTTGAAGACAGGCAAGCCAGTCCTACCTGCCTTTCACGCTGGGAATCTAGGTCACACTACCTACTGCCTCCCCTCCTCCTTTAGAAAATGAGTATGATTTCTCCTCTCGCAGAGAGAGAGGATCCTGAAAATTGCTTCAATGGGACCCACACAGAGCTGCTGCCAAGAGGACATTTCATTTTGGAGCCAATATAATTTATGGGATGCAAATGGATCTACAATTTAAAAAAAAAAACTTGGAAGAGGTACAAAGTGCACCTCACACGCTTTTGCTGAGACATGTTTGGCTCCATTAATCATTCCAGACAAAGCGATTGCATCGGAGGCTTGCAAGTCGAGAGAGCATAGCATTTGTGCGTTTGTGCTGGTGCCCAGGAGGCAGGACAGGGAGGAGCAGGCAGCCGGTGCCCTGCAGGCTCCCTGCCTAGGGCACCGTGCGTTTGTGCCACAGCTCTCCTCTGAGTCGCGCAGCAGATGAAATTACAGAGGTTCCTGCGCAGGATGAATCAGAAAGCAGGATCAAGCCAAATATTTGGACAAGTCTTGCCTGAGTGGAGCAGGAGGGAGACTGAGCAGCCTGCCAGACGCAAGTGCAGGGATCACTTCTGACAAAGTGCCGCCAAGGGACAGGCGCTGTTTAGATGGGAATGAGCCAGAGCAGGTCCATGCAGGCTCCCTGTGGTCTCTCTGGAAGCCCGCATTGCGCAAAGCCCCCCGAGTGATTCGGCTTCAGACGCAGAAGACGGGGCTTGCCGCATGCAGCGCCCAAGTGACGCTTGGCGCGTGGAGTCCGGTGGGGGGTCGGGTGGAAGAGGGGCAATTCACTTTGAGTCACCTCATCCCCTCTGCTCTCTTTCAGGAAGTCCATTAGGGCAGGGCAGTTGCTGGCAGCAGTCAGGACCACTGATAACTCCCCTGCTGCCTGCCTGGGCCTTGGTGAGGGCGCAGGCCAGTACTGCCAAGGGGAGAAGTGAGCGCTGAGCACTTAGCGGCTGCAATTCCTTTCACGAGAGGTGTAATTACTACCCTCTGTAGTTCAAAGCTAGGAGTTTTCCAAGGTTGTTCAGAACAACAAACCAGCAATAACAATGCTATATTAGGGTTGTCTGGGATCTTTTCTTTCGTTCTTTTTTTTTTTAACTTAACTGTTGACAAAGCTCAACATTTGGGGGTTTATTTTAAGCTGCTTTCTCCCCTTTGCTGGGAAGTTCAGGAGCTAAAACAGGCTGCTGTGAACTGAAACAGCAAATGCCTTTAAGTACACTGTTCCGAGCAAACTCCTAATGGGAAATAGGAGTTCACACAGACATGGACTGACTGTGTGGGGAGCCCATGCTCACCACGCACACGGAGAGCCTTTGATTGAGTCTCCTGAGTGCCCTCTGGGGAGTGGGAACCATTATTTTCCCCTTTTTGCAGATGCAGGAATAGGCTTGAAGGGGTGACTTAACTTCCCAGGACCACAGAGCTTTCCATTTCCTTTTCCCATAAACTCTTTGAAGATGCTTTGTATTCTGCTTCCCAACAACCTCAATGCTACACAAACCCATTAGCAAAATGACCCAGGGAGCATGCTCTAGCAAGACCCACCGTCTTCAGTCCTCAGATCTTGCAAAGCACAGGTGTGATGGGGAATCTGGCCCACTCTCCCAGTTGGAAGGAACCCGATGGGGAAGAGTTGGCTTCCTCAGAGACCAGGCAGTCCTCATGCGTTAACCAGAGTCGCGCCTATGGAGGCCACCTCTGCTCCTTTAGAGACAGGACTCAGCAAAGATCGTCCTACCCAGACACCTCCCGAGACAGTAAGACTGCCTGCCGCCTGGGCATCACGAAGCAGAGAGAAGGCTGGCACTCTGAAGTCACAACTTTGTGGCTCAGAACCTGATTTTGTCCCCTCGCTAGCTGGGATACTGGTCTAGTTACTATTCCTGCAAAAACTCTCCAAACTTGGAGGTGTAAAAAAAAATCTGTTTTATGATGTTCAGATTCTGCAGGTATAGCAAGATCCATTTCTCCATGTCTGCGTGATTGATTCCAAGTGTGCAAGTGCCTTCATGGTAGTGGACTAGATCTGCCCACATGTTGATGCTGGTTGTTTGCTCAAACCTCAGCTGGGGATGTCAGCCAGAATGCATACATGTGGGTCTCCATGTGACTTGAGCTTCCTCACAGCATGGCAACTTCAGAGTAGTCAAACTTCTTTCCGGACGAGAAGGGATTTCAAAAGCAAAAGTCCTGTTATGTCTATATCCTGAATCTGGCTAGTCATCTAGACCCCAGTTCTTTTGACTTGAGCCAGCAACCTGCTGTATTTCTTGCTTATCCTTGGAGTTTTCAGTGGCTTGCAATTTTACCTGCCCACCTTGGATTAATTTCCCTATGCAGCCAGAAACCTGCTGGTTGACCTGTCAATCTTGGGTTCATTAGCCCTTACAGCCACAAAAGTCAAAAGAAGCTCCCACTCTGACATCTGACCCAATGAACTTGGAACTTGCCTGCCTCTACTTGTGTGAGTCATTTCCTTGATGTAGTTGTGTGAGTCATTTCCTTGATGTAAACCAATATATATATATATATTTCATTTATTTTGCTTCTTTAGAGAACCTAAGCTGAAACATGCCCTAAGAAAATTGTTCAGAAATCATATGGCCTTTCCTGAATAGCCTTGGAATTTGAGTTTTATTTTATTGGCTAGAGGCAACACTTTAGAGTCAGCCGAGATTCAAAGGGAAGTGGCATAGACCCCAAAATCTTGGTGGGAAAAAAGGTCCAAATTTTTGTGGATTTTTTAAGGGAAGTGCTATTTTTATTTCCTATTTAAGACAGAAAAAACAACTCATAGAGCAGTCAGGTAAATTGTCTGTGGTCGGACCACTGGTAGGGGAAAGATTGGTTGGATCTCAATGTAGATATGTTGTAAAATTTCCTATTGACCTCACACAAATTACTCAACCTCTGTAAGCCTTGATTGCCTTATGACTGAAATGATGACAATGATACTCAATACATAGACTTGTTGTGAGGGTTGAATAAGGAAAGATGTGTAAAATCCCTATTCACTTCCTAACTTCTTTTTATCCATTTTGTTTATGAGGGTGATGGAAGTCAAAATACTAGACTTTAATTTCAGCTTTGGAAGAAGGCTAATAACAACCTTTGACATGCAGACGGCACAACCTTGTTTGCTGAAACGGAGGAGGACTTGAAGCACTGGCTGATGAAAATCAAGAATTGCAGCCTTTGGTATGGTTTACCATTTAATATAAAGAAAACAAAATTCCTCACCCCTGGACCAATAGCTAACGTCATGATAAACAGAGAAAAGATTGAAGATGTGAGGAATTTCATCTTGCTTGGATCCACAAGCAATGTTCCTGGAAGCAGCAGTCAAGAGATCAAAGGACACATTGCATTGGGTCAGTTGGCTGCACAAGACCTCTTTATAGTCTTGAAGAGCAAGGGTTGTACTTTGAGAACTTAGGCAGGCCTGACCCAAGCCATGGTTTTTTCAATAGCTTCTTATGCAAATGAACGTTGGATAGAGAATAAAGAAGACTGCAGAAGAATCAATGCATTTGAATGGATGGTTCTGGAGAAGAACGTTGAAATTACCACAGGCTGCCAAAAGCACAAACTAATCTGGCCTGGAGGACGTGCAGCCAGAATGCTCCTAGGGAGCCAGGATGGCAAGTTTCACCTCCTGTACTTCAGACATGTTATCAAGAGAGATCAATCCTTGCAAAAAGGACGTGTTACCAAGAGAGATCAATCCTTGCAAAAGGACATCAGAGTTGGTAGAGGGGCAGCAAGAAAAAAACAAAAAAGAAGAAGAAGAGGATTCTCAACAAGAGTGACCAACTTCAGAATGATGTACAAATGCGCTTTACACAATTGATGTTTGTATCGATTGCGATAACAGTTGTATGAGCCCCTAATAAAATGTTTTAAAAAAAAAGTGACCAACACAATGGCTGAGACATAACAGCAATGGGGAGGGTGGTGCAGTCAGAGGGCAATGCTGCATTGGAACGGGCTCCGTGGCACCTCAAACCAATGTCGTTGGGGCTGTTTAAAACTACCAGCCTTTATCACCTATTTAATGATGTACCTGGCACTGACTGAGCATTTCCACGTTTGATCTCATTTCATCCTCACCCCAGTTAAGTGAGGGACAGAACTCGGATTTGAATGCATGTGCTCATGCGCCACCTCTCTCTCTGCCATCCCACCTCTGGCATCTTTTCCAGTTATAGCGACAATAACCGCCATAGTGCGCAGGCGAGTATGTCACATCTCGTGTTCTCGTGTGTACAAAGTTTCAGCTTCAACTATTTTTCTATACTTGAATCTACTTCCTATCTGTAGCCTCCATTTCTATCGGATGACAACAACAAAAAGTAACTTAGTCGTTTTCATAAAAACCCAGTAGAAGGCAGTGATTTTTTAATTTAGGTTAAACTCATTGCAATTTAGGGTTTTTACCCGCCGAGATGGCCTCTCAGTTCCACGTGGGATTTATGCTTCAAAGTGTCCAGAAAATGTCTGGTTCATGCTAGGAGTAGAGACAATATTAGGTATTCCCTTGATTCCTTTCTCTCCTCCCCCTGTGAGCAAAGAGAGACTGTTTTCCAACCTCCCTTTGAGTTAGGTTGGACTCATCCGATTAATTCTATGTAATTTCCTTTCTGTGACTATAAAAAGCCCTCTGCTCAACCTTCCGCTTTTCTCTTCCCCCACTGATTCTTTCCTAGAAGTCCCGGTGACAACGACTCCAATTGGACTTGTGAGTTACCACTTAGAAGAAAACCACTCAGGAGCGCCGCTAGACAGACCTGCAGTGGATCAGACTGCAAAGAAAGAGAAGCAAATTCTTGTGTAGCAAACGAGTAAAGGTTGAGGTTTTATTCTTTACTATAGCATGATCTCACCTAGCTGGATTACAACAAAAGCCAGCCCGAGCTGCCCCCCACTGAGATGTGCAATATTATGGCTGATTTTAATTCCCACAGGTAACTGTTGACCCAACTAGCCCTTTGTGCCATTGTCTGTGTAGGTTTGCGTGGCCGTTCTGCCACCATGACTGTATCCCGACCACCCTCGGGCTACACCGTCCCCTCTCAATACGGCCATAGCCACCTGAAGCCATCAGAAGGCCAGGCCCCCTCTCCATTCTGTACGGCTGCAGAAGACCCAACCCAATCTGTCTGTCTCCGGTGTCTGTGTCTCCAAGCCCTTTTCTACTCAGCTTCTGTTCTGGAGGTTGATGAAAGATAGCCTATCTTTCTGCCCCTGTAAAGAGTCCAGTCTCGGAAACCCACAGGGCGGTTCTGTCCTGTCCTGTGGAGTCACTATGCATCAGAATCGACTTGATGGCCGAGGGTTTGGCTTGGTTTTCAGATTCCTCAGATTCACCGTAATTGTCTTTTCCTTCCCTTCCACCTGAACCATCTCAGTTATTTTCATGCTAGCTGCCATCAGGTTTGTCCCCTAATCATAGGGACTCTGTGTACAGTGGAAACAATGCTGGTTCATCTCATGATGGCTGTGGAACTGCGTATTATGATCAATAGGGTTTAATTGTCTGATTTTTGGCAGTAGATAACCAGGCTTTTATTCCTAGTCCATCCGAGTCTAGACGCTCCAATGGAACATATTCAGTAACACAAGAACCTGCAAGCCTCCACTGACAGGTGGTGACCGCACATGAGCTGCTTGGACCGGGAATCAAATCTAGGCATCTCACATAGAAGCTAAGAATTCTACCAGGGAATTACCACGGACTCCATGAACCGTTCTGGGAAGGCAGGTGCAATTGCAGGGGTCCCCTTCCACAGCCCCTTCTTATAAGCTGGGTCAGCTGTGAAGCAAGGACTTTATTTGGTCTCTACTCTCTCGTCTCAGGAGAAAGATGGGGGTTTCTATCCCCTAAAGCAGTGGTTCTCGACATGTGGGTTGCCACTCCTTTGGGGGTCAAATGACCCTTTCACAGGGGTTGCCTGATTCAAAACTAGCAAAATTAGTTATGAAGTAGCAACAAAAATAATGTTATGGTTGGGGGTCACCACAACATGAGGAACTGTGTTAAAGGGTCGCGGCATTGTGCAGGTCGCGAACCACTGCCATGAAGGGTTAAAGTCTCAGAAACCCACGGACACTGTCCTAGAGGCTCACTGTGAGTCAGCACTGACTGGGTGACAGTGAGATTCTCTCCTCAATCTGCTGTTTGGAAAATAAACTTGATGCTATGAATTTCCTTAGAAGCTATGGATTTGAAATTTCAGTCAACCATTTGTTTTCAAAAAGTCACACTCTGACATAGCAAAAAACTCTTCATTCACAAGTTTAATTTTTCTCTTCTGAAAGTTTCAGAAGTCTAAACTCCAAAATCTTAATATCTGTGCTCTTCGGAATCCTCTCTTTCTGGGAAAAGAAATGTTCTAGAAAGATCAGGGCAATAAGGATTTGAATTCCCCAGACACAGGAGCTCTTGGAAGGGAAGTCCTTGCTGGACAGGGGTGTCTGCAGCCCGCCCCAGGCCTTATGAGCATTGCTTAGGTTCCATAGTTCACATCACTCATGTATTTGAGATAAAAAAAATAAACAAAATGTTTGCTCTTTGCAATTGTCATTTCAACGGTACATCCCAAGGATTCTCCTATTGGGTTTGGGGTAATAAAGGGATATGAAACTAATTAGAGTAAACATGTTGACATAAAAAGTACATACTCAAAGCGATGGTAAGAGGTCTGGGGCTTCTCTAGTGGCATATCTGAATGGGATGAAGTTGAGCAAATTAAATCAAAGGCTCAAAACCAAAGCACCAAGCTCGAAAGGTACCCAGCTCCGCTTCTTCCCCTCTCAGGGCACTGCACAGCCTCTTTACCTTCCGAGTAGCGAAGGCTGCTGCTGCTTACACTGCTCCTCAGACTAAGCCGGGCGAGGACATCCAGGGGATGACCTCAAGGAGAGTCTTCGGTGGCTCCCAGAAGAGATGAGACATCTGCTCTCAGAGGCGACTCCTGAGACCACGGCTGGTGGGTTGGTGGGGCCTCTCCTGGAATGGAGGACTAGGGGTAGCATCCAAAGCCATTCAGTGGTGCATTGAGGAGATAGCTGCGTGGACAGAAATGTGGAAAGGAAAAGATATTTGGGAAAATGTCCATTTCTCCCACTAGGGAAACTGAGGCCAGGTTACATTTTGAACTGCTTAAATGATGTCCTACCTTCTTTAAAGACAAATAGGAAGTGCTCTCTTAGAAATTAAGCTGACTGGGTTCTCTGAATGTCCACTGGACATGTTATTTCTTTTTCATTTCTTCAGGCATTGCCACCTTTCAGGGTAGATTCTGCAGGTGTGAGACAGCAACCCTACCCCCACCCCCACCCCCAGGATGCTGTCACATTATCACTTTAGGGAACTTTCTCCATAGACCCACAAGCCCCTTCTAACCTCTTGAGTGCCTGAGGAAGGCTGGAGGGGATGGTGGAAACAGTAAGGTCAATGTACCTGTGGGATTTTGGACACAGTGCAGAGTACAAGTGGGCCTCCTGGAAGAAAGAACTGGGCAGGAGGCAGAAGGGAGAAAGTGGGGTGAGCAGTGTCCCAGGGCTTCTGAGGGTCAGTCCTTCTCGGTCTGGAAACGTGTGTGAGTAGAATCAACTTCTCACGTAATTTCTTTTCTTTCTCGTTTATTTTTACTGTGCATTGGATGCAGATTTGCAGAGCAGATCATCAATTTTCCATTCAATCATTCATACGCACTTTGTTGCATCGCATTCGTTGCAATTCTCTCGATGTAACACCATTTATCCCACTCAGTCCTTGTGCTTTTTCTTCAGCTTTAAGTTTAAGATCTAAGAGCATGCTCTTCCCTTTGGGTTTTCTAACTCTTGGTCTTCGTACATTTCAGAGGCTCGGGCCAAATTTAGAAGAGGATGCAGAACAAGGTAGATCACTGCTAATATCAGATGATCTTTGCTGAGAGCAGAAAATACCAGAGAGACGTCTACTTGATTTTTATTGACTCCGTCTAGGACTTAGACTGTGTGGATGCTACCAACTATGGATAACCTTGATTTTTTTGTTCTGATGATGCCTTACACCTGATCCCTTCGACACCTCGTGGTTGCATAGGCTGGTGTGCTTCTTCCATATGGGCTTTGTTGCTTCTGAGCTTGATGGCCGCTTGATTACCTTCAAGCCTTTAAGACCCTAGACGGTATACTTTTTGATAGCCAGGCACCGTCAGCTTTCTTTGTCACATTTGCTTATGCACCCATTCCTCTTCAGTGACCTGTTCGACACCCCGTGATCACACAGG
>NW_022111309.1:1352415-1369217 GCF_000313985.2 Echinops telfairi | reverse complement strand
GATGGCCACTTGTTTACCTTCAAGCCTTTAAGACCCCAGACGCTATATCTTTTGATAGCCGGGCACCATCAGCTTTCTTCACCACATTTTAGGCATGGATCTTACAGTGCTCTGAGAAACATCTGCTTCCCGCCCCAATCTCCTCACTTGGCTTTGCTCCAGGTGGGGAAGGTCTCCAGCCTGGCAAAGAGGACCCTTCCATCGTGGCCATTAAAGTGAGGTCGCCTGGCCTCCTGTGGGCCCGCCTTCCTCCCTTCGCCTACTTCTGTGTGGATTTCATGACGGCAGGGACATGCATGTCCACATCTTTTACCTGGAGCTGGAGCGCCAGGTGCGGGGAAGAGGATTGCCAGGGGTGCAGGGTATCAGGGCTCGGGTGGTCTGTGCAGGCTGCCAGAGCGTGTGGGGCATCACGCCTGGCAGTTCAGGCTACATGTGCGTGTGGCACCGCACCCAAGGGAGAAATCCAAAGCAGCTTTTGACCTGGAGCTCTGCTCCTGCGCGCAGGCCACCTCTAGCTCTGAGCCAAAAAATGGGAGAAGCCAAGGTGTAAAGAGTTGGGGCATTCTCAGAGCCAAGACTCGGGGTGTTCTCAGAGCCAGTGGTGGAGGTGAAGGGATCTAGGCTTAGGTATGCATAGCTGTTATAAAATTCAGAGTTATGACTCAGATGAACAGGACGAAACATTCCTTATTTCTGATAATTGAGCTCAATGTGCTCAAGAACCCAATTTCTGCTTTATTACAAGGGGTAGTGCTATACATCCCAGAATGTATGGCAGGTTAACTCTGTTTTTCCGGTTGTCTTTGCCCTCCTGTCGGTGGCACGGAGGACATGGGGGTGCACATGTAAAACAATGCCAAAGCTGGGCACCCTGCTTGGCATGCTGACCTTGACTCCCTAGCAGGAAGCAAGGATACGCCTTCATTCTGGCCTTTTTCTAACCTTCTAGGTCCCATTCAAAGGAGCCTTGGTGGCAGAGTGGCTAACTACGATGTAAGTATGTCAAACCCCAGTCACTCTGAGGCAGTCTGCTCCTGTAAAGACATTAAACGTCTCAGAAACTCACAGGGACAGTTCTACTCCGTCCTGTAGGGTCGTTTTCTTGTAAGACTCAATACACCTCTAGCTTATGTCTGTTCCTCCGGTGAGGCTCTCCTTGACTTTTTATTAAAAGCCTTAGCCCTGGGCTTTAATTATTTTTATTTTTTTAGCTTAGATAGCCCACATTGCACCCCCAGATTTCCAAAGTCTTTAAAATATGACTTCTCAACTATGTTTGTTCAATGGCTTGCAGCAGTGAGACCCTTCTTGGGAATGGTTGTCCTTACTATGCGTTTCCAAACAGTGAAAGGTGGAATGCCTACAGAATGACAAGTGACAGAAAGCAGGTGAGGAATCGGCTGTTTTCTCTTCAGAGAAGGGGGACCCCTGTGTCAGGACCCAACAAATCACACCTCTTTTGTCCATTCCCGCTCCAAAGGAAGTGAGAAAAAGCAGGTAGAACTCAACGAACTACCTGTATCTCTGAAGCCGCTAGGTAGGACTATGAAGGTTTTCTCTGTGGGCAGTGACCTCCCTAACAACCAGAGCAAGAATTTAAACCAAACTTCAAAATGGCAAAGTCTGAGACACTGGGGCTGGCTCCCTCAGACAGGGCCTTTCCGGGGGGAGACCCTTCACATCACATCACTGTGCTCTCCACAGGTTAGGAAGGGGCCCAGCTATGAGCGGCCACTTCAAGAGCGCACAGGGGGGAGAGAGAGAGTCCCCAGAGGGAAACGAGGGAGAGGGTGGAGGGGGAAGGAAGCGCAAAGCCAGGAGCTTGATTTGGAAAGGAATAATGCAGACATGAAGCAGCAAGATAGAAATAAGTGGAAGCAGATGAAGAAAGATGATTGGAAGGGAAACAGGAGCATGGAGGAGCTTCGGAACGGAAGTACTTGAAGTATTTGAAGATGGTCAGTCTTTGGGTAAGGCGCTGCTGTCGAAAGAGAGTCCTCATGTCCCTTAACAGTCCTGGTCTCGGGAACTGTCTGAAAGTCACATCTGACCCCGCTCCCGTGGGCAACCTTGGGGTCTTCTCACCCCACCAGGGAAAAGGCATAACTTTCCAGGCCCTGTAAAAGTTACCTGTCTCAGCAACCTCACCCCCATCGACCTTCCTTGTCCCCATTCTCTATGTGGCCTGGCTTGGCGAGCATGGGACAGGGCACTGCTGGCAACTCTGGGAGGGGTGGATCCCAAGGCCAGGCAAAGGGGATTCCCAAAAAAATATTCAGAAGGGAGGGGACAAGCTTTGAGCCCAGTGACAAGGTGGCAGTAGAGCCACAGTTCTCAGTCTGTGGGTCGCCACCCCTTTGGGGGTCGAACGACCCTTTCACAGGGTTGCCCGATTCATAACAGCAGCAAAAGAACAGTGATGAAGCAGCAGCGAAAATAATTGTATGGTTGGGGATCACCACAACCTGAGGAACTGTATGACAGGGTCGCGGCGTGAGAAGGTGGAGAACCACTGGAGTAGAGGATTAAACACAGGAAGAACAGGTGTTGGCTGGCTGGAATGTGGTCAGCCTCGGCATGGCTCCTTTCTCCCCAGCTCGCAACCATGGCCATCCTTCCACATGAGGTGTGGGCCACTCGCTGGCCTCCCTGCCAGGTGAAGTGCATATGCCTTCTATGACTTATACCACCTGCTGCAGTGCCCTTCTGTCACGTGACCAGCAGCTCATTGTTAGAGACCCAGCTGGTACCCATCATTACTCAGGCACTTGTTACCTGCCTCCTAACGGCTGTAAGGTAGCGCGGCCATCACCTGCCAGAGAGGACTAGAACAGAAGGCGGATCCAACCTTCCCACAGCCCGCACCTTGGCGCAATGAAAGGTAGAACTGTGTTTTGTTTTTTAATTCATCAATGTAAATGGAACTGATCGAAATACAGAGCAGATTTCCCTGGTATGTTTTTTTCTACTTCAGATTGTTAGCTTCCCCCCAAACAATGAAAAGTTCTGGTGTTCCTGGCTGGGGCTAGGGAACTGCATTGCCAGCACAGGTGGGCTTCACCCTGCAGGTCATCTGGGGGACGTTCCTCTATCACCTCCTGCTCATTACCACTTTTCTTTTCACGGAGAAGCCGCCACGGGACAAGACGTAGTCATGAGACCTATTCAACCAATCCGAAAGGCTCTGGTGACAAATGCAAGATGAGAAACTTATAAATGGCTATAATATCCACACTGAGATTAAGGAGCCCAGAGCCCGGTGGCAATGGTCCTCTGATTATGACTCAACTCAAAATCACTAGGCCACTGGAGCCACGCCCGCCTCCCCTGCTCAGCTCTTGCCTTGCCATAATTAGAAGCACCTCCCGTCCTTCACTAAGCTACCAAAACAAGCTCACTTCTATTGAGTCTTAGCAACCCCCCGTGGGTTTCTGAGACTGTAAGTTTACAGGAGTAGAAAGCCCAGTCTTTCTCACGCAGAGCTGTTGGTGGTTTTGAACTGCGAACTATACAGATCACAGCCCAACATGTAACCACTACCCCACCAAGCGTCCTCGCAAGCATGAAAAGGCCACAGCCCCGAAGGTCCATTCCTCAGTGGTGGGCCCACCCAGCACCTGAGGCCACTGCGAAGATCAGAGGCTTCCCCCCGCTGAAGAGCCCGAGGGCTAGAGACTCAAAGAAGGCTGGACCACAGGGCTACCTCCCAGCAGCCCGCCGGGGAGCAGAGAGGTCATCTGGGGAGACCCAGAGAAGTTGTACTATCCCCAGTCGTGTCCAGAAGAGCATCCTAGAAGGGGGGAAGTGCTCGCCTCTAGGGCAGCGCACGTCCTGTCTCGCCAGGGCCCCAGTGGAGCCGGTGATGACCAGGGCTGCAATGGAGAGCAGGGTCCAGCTGCCTCCAACGATCCTCCTCCTCATGGCAGCCCACGTGTGTCAGAGTAGAACTGTGCACCATAGGGTTTTCAATGACTGCTTTTTTGGGGGGGGCGGGGGAAGGGAGTAGATTGCCTGGCTTCTCTTCTGAGGTGCTTCTCGATGGGCTCAAATGTCCAGTCTTTGGTTGTTGTCCAAGTGCCTCAACTGTTTGGATCACGCAGGGAATCTGCTATGGACATGGGGCCTGGTTGTGGACTTGGAGCTGTGCTAGCTGTTTGGGGGAGCAGCCCTGGTAGCTGACTGATACGGAATTGCTAGATATTTGGAGACCGTGAACCTTAGAGTTTCTGTGGAAAAGCAGGCAGTACCCAGACCCAGGGAGGGAGGAAGGTGAGCTGAGGAGGATGCTTAGCCTGCCTGAGGCTGGCAGAGTGAATTCTGATGCTTGGGAAGGGGTTGATCCTTTGGGAACCACCCCAGACTCACTGGCCAGAGGGACCACTGATGAAATAAGGAGATGAACAGATTTTTAGAGCAGCAACTGAGCCCCAAGACAAAACCTTCTTGTGAGAGCAAGACTGGCTGACCTGACTTGAGAAACAAGAAAGCCAGTTGAACCCTCAAAATAGAGCCGTGCCACATGTGTGACAGATGAGGAAGCGGCTGCATAATTTATGAAATGGCTGGTCCTGGCTTTGCAAGCGAGGAGGAAGCCTTTGAAGGAGAACGTGGTTTCAAAAACATTCATACTTCACTGAAAAAGAAAGAAACCATACACAAAGATTGTAATTTAAAGTGCACTGAAGTTAAGAACCGGAGATGACTAACTAGTCCAGTCTGAGACCATGGGTGTGGGAAAGATGGGCAGAGAGACAGAGCAGCAGGGGGGTGTCTGAATGCAGCAAGCAAGAGAAGAGGTACACTGGGAGTCATATACATGTCCTGGTTGTAAAAAGGTGTGCACACTCCCAGATGCACTGTGTGTGTGTGTGCCAACTCCCTGGGTCTGCAGGATATGCATGTGGGCAAAATCCCCTAGTATGGTGGATGTGAGCATACTCCCTACGTGTGAATATGTATGTCCAGGGACATGGGATGCCTGCACACTGTCCAGGTGTACTAGGTGTGTTGCAAACATTAGAAATAAATGAAAGCAGGAGTAATGGTGCACTCCTGAAAAGGTGGGGACTTGGAACGTGTATTTTCATTGTTTGCCAGGCTCATCTACTTCAAGACCAAAATTCTAAGATGAGAACTTTTTTGATTTCAATTCAAGTATCATTTACATGCATCAAAGTACACAGTCAGGTTAACATTTAACGCCCTATCCTGTCTTCTCCCTTTTGGACTAGTTTATATCTGTTCTAGTTTTTATTATTTTCTGCTTTCCTTTGAATTGGACGTTTTCTGTGTTTTATTATTTTATTGTTATATAGGGAGCTGGGGTTCTTTTGTCTGTTTTATGTTTTATGAAATTCAGGATTGGCAAATATAGAGACAGTGATCAGACTCAGAGCTTCTTAGGGTTATGGCAAGGAGATTGCTGGGAAATCATGAATTCATAGTGATGAGTACAAGAATGAAGAACTTGCTCTAAAATTGAATGTAGTGATGATTGCAAGACTCTTTTTAATATGTTTAAACCATTCAATTGTATGGTATATAAATTATATGTGAATCAAACTATTAAAATGTTAAAGTAAATAACATTGAATACACATTGAGTTAAAAAAATAAAGCACATAGTCTAGTTTGATGAGGTGTGATAATTGCATATGCCCATATAATACCACTGAAAGCAAGGTAAGGTACATTTTTAACACTCCATATTTTTTCTTGTGTCCCTTGCAAAGTTTTGACCTGTATACGCATAGATAATTTTGCCTGTTGTAGAGCTTCTTATAAATGAAATCATACAATATGAACTCTGGGGTCTAGCTTTTTTCACTCAGTTTAACATTTTAAAATTCATTTATGTTGTGCATATATACTATATTGTGGATATATATTTTATTGTGGATCTGTAACTATGTGATAGTTCATGTTTTATGTCAACCCAACTGGGCTTCTCAGTGATTCGGCAATTAAAAACTAGTAATCCCCTATGATCTGCTTATATGATGAAGAGCAAAGGTTACATACAGTCTTTTGTCATGGTTACACCTCAACATAAATAAAACAAAATTTTTTGCAACTAAACCAATAAGCAGTATCATGATAAATGGAAAAAAAATTTAATTGTCAAGAATGTTATTTAATTTAGTTCCATATGCACATCTATGGAAGTAACAGTCAAGAAATCAAACTATGGGAGATATGAGGGTCTATGACCACCAGGTAACATGAACAGGGAGCTCTCCTTAGGAACCAACAGAATGAAAGACCTGTACTCCCTGGAAGCCTGGAAAGCACCTTAAAGGCCAAAAACACAGCTTTCTTAAAGTTGGAGACCAGCAATGCCTGCTGACTATAACTGACTCCCTTTCCTCGTTGACCAGCAGCCCAAGCCATTTCTGTGCACTCCCTCTACATATACAAGCCGATCTTTTCATGCCCCTAATCCAGCCAGCCAAACCGCTTACCGTGCTGGCCTCTGGGGGCCTTGTACACATAGCAGACCACTTGGGCAGCTAGGTGCAGACATCTCATTCCCCAAGCATCCCTTTTAACCCTGGTTTCCCTTCTTTCTTCTCCAGGATCCCTTCTCCAGAAGGGGGACTCATACACACAATAGCTAGCACAGACCCATCCAAACGACAGATTTACTTTTAACTTTATTTTACTTTTTTCCATTTGGTTTTTGTATTTTTGATCCATTATTAATATTTTTATTCTTCTTTTCAATTTTTCTTCTACTCTGTCTTCCTATGTGACCCTATGTTCCTGCGAATACACCTGGCTCCCAGGCAAAAAGAGGCAGGCCCTGCAGAGCTGGGCAAGCCCAGCCAAAGCTGGGTCATTATTAAAATAATGCTCTTTTCCTCTTAGAGCACAGATCCGCCCACCCGCATACTGCCATAGTAACAGAACTTCAGCATCCACACCCAAGGCATGTTGCAGCCTTTTTACTCCTCCCCCCCTGCACATCCACACTGTACACTCTTTTGTCTGTATCTGTTTCTCCTTCTGTCTTCTTCTTCCCCTTCTCTCTTTGTCCTTTTTTCCTCTTGTTTTCTTTAATTCAATTACTTCTAAATATATATGTGTGTGTGCACACATACACAGATCCCTTTTTAATGGTGTGATTTTTTGCTTACACTTTTCCCTTTCCCCACCATCTCCTTTTACACACGTGCTCCCTTTCATCATGAAACATATTTCCACAATACCTATTAATTCCTATTACCCCTCACAAAACACACTTCCCATTATTATCTTTTACAAATATTTTGATATACTCAGATGGCCCCTTATTATTTTTGTTGTTACTTTAATTTTATTCTCCCTATTCTTCCTGCCATCTTCCTCACTTATCCATATCTCCCCCTTTTCTACATTTCCCTGCTGTATGTATTTGCTCTATTTCCCTGCTGTATTTTCCCACTTCTCTTAGGCCTCCCTCAATTCACTAGACAGAGCCAACTACCCCCACGTGCCCCATCAACCCCACACCACTAATAGCTGCATCAAGATACTTCAGAAATAGCAGTCAGCCACAGTGTTAAAAAAAATCAAGAAGAACAAACACAAACAAGTGAAAATAACCCAAACCCAATGGAGTACATTGAAGAAAAGGCCCTGGAACTACCAGAAACAGAATTCAGAAGAATAATGTTTAAGGAACTTCAAGAGATGTGGGGATACTCATAGAAACAATAGAAGAAAGTGAAGGAGAGAGGGAGGGGGAATGAGAAGATGAGACCAAGGGCTCAAGTAGAAAGAAAAATGTTTTGAGAATGATGATGGCAACAAATGTACAAATGTGCTTGACTCAATGGATGGATGGATGGATGGATGGATGGATTGTGATAAGAGTTGTACGAGCCCCAAATAAAATGATTTTTTTTAAAAGAAAAGAAAACAGACCTATCTATATGCTGTCTACAAGAACTATACCTTAAACTCAAAGACAAAAATAGGCTAAAAATCAAAGGATAGGGAAAAGTGTACCAAGTCCAGGGTAACCATAAAAAAGCAGGACTGGAAATCGTGATTTCTGATCAAACAGACTTCCAGGAGAATAACATAATGAGAGATGAGGATGAGCCTACATAATGATTAAAGGACTAATACAAATAGAAGACATAAGATAATAAATGTATGCACCCCAAAGAGAGACAGTCAAATGCTCGCAGAGTTGAAGAGCAAAACAAACAGTCCAGAAATTATACTAGGGAGCTTCAACCCAACACTCCCAAGGAAAGATCGATCTCCAGGAATTAAACTTAATGAAGCAGAAGAGCTAGACAACGCAACCAGCCCAACCGCCTAGACTGAGCCCTCCACCCAACAGTGCAGGGCACATTCTTGTCCAGCACACAAAGTACATTTTCTAGAACGTACCATATGGTATGCCACAAATCAAGCCTTAATAAATTTAATATCATTGAGATCCTACAATCCATTTCCTCAGATCCCAATGCTATGAAACTGGAAATCAACAATAGAAAAAAAACATGATCATAAAGACAAACAGGCAGAATGAACAACATACACATTCTTCAACATCCTTCAAAGAGAAATTTATAGAAATCAATACACACATGAAAAAATGGGTAGAAATCCAAAACCAATATCTTTTAACACAATACCTCCAACAACGAGAACAAGAGCAACTACATAAATCCTGCAACAAGAGAAAAGAAATGATAAAGATTAGAGAAAAAAATTAATGAGCTGGAAAACAGAAAAACAGTAGGAAAAATCAGCAAGCAATAAGTTGTTCTTTAAAAGGATTCACAAAATTGGCAAACTTAACAAAGGAAAAGAAGAAGATTCAATTATTTAGAATTAAAGTTGAAAAGGGCAACATCACAACAGATCCAAATAAAATAAAAAGAATAATAGCATACTAATACAGAAGATTGTACTTCAACAAATGTGAAAACCTGTCCTAGAAGAAATGGACAGATACCTAGAAATACACCATCTCCTCACAGTAACACAGACAGATGTAGAAATCCTCAACAGACTCATAAGAAAAGAGGGACTGGAGGAAATCTTATAGAAATTCCCAACCAGGCAAAGCCAGGACCAGGTGGCTTTCACGGGGGCGTTCCACAAAGTATTCAACGAAGAGCATTACCGATTCTGCAGACTATTGCAGCGTATAGAAAGGGACAGCAAGCTCCCAAACTCATTCTACAAAGTAAGCACAGCCTTGTACCAAAGCCAGACAAAGACCCCACAAATAAAGAAAAACGCAGACCAATGTCCCTCATGAACTGAGAGGCAAAAATTCTCAACAATATCTGGCCAATGAAATCCAGTAACATATCAAAAAAATAAGTCGGATTCATATGAGATGCACAAGGATAGTTCAACATTATAAAAACAATCAGTGTAATCCACTACAGAAACCAAAGGGTAAGATGATTATACCAATCGATGCAGAAAAGATATTTGATAATATCCAACACTCATTTCTGATTATACCAATATTAAACCTGTTTCTGATAAAAAAACACTCACCAAAACAGAAATCAAGTGGAAATTCCTCAACACAATAAATGCCACTATGGAAAAACCAAAGATCAACATCACACTCAGTGGAGAAATATTGAAAGCATTTCCCCTAAGAATGGGAACAAGGTAAGAATACCCCCTCTCATGGCTTTTGTCAACACTGTGCTATAAGCCTTGGCCAGAACCATTAGACAACAAGAAATCAAGTGGATATAATTGGGCAAAAAAGCTAAACTCCTGTTTTCAGAAGACATGATTTTATATGTGGAAAATCCCCAAAACTCCACAAGAAGTTTGGTTGAAACAATTGGGAGATTTGGTAACGTGGCAACATATAAGATTAAGAAAGAGAAATCAATTTTGGTTCCTGTAACCAGCAAAGGAGCTCTGAAACAGACATCCAGAAACCAGCATCATTTTTAACAGCCACACAAACGATGAAATATTTAGGAATAAACTTAACCAAAGAAGCCAAAGACCTGTACAAAGAAAACTATGGAATAATATTGCAAGAAATCAAGAGACCTATGTAAATGGAAGACTCAATATTGTAAAAATGTCACTATTCCTGCCCACCCTCCCCCCAAAATCCCTCAGTGCCAGCAAGTCCATGTTGATTCATGAGGAGCTCTGGAGGCACGTCATGTTTACAGGTTGGGTTGCTACCTACAAAGTGGGCAGTTGAAAACCAGCCTCTCCGCAGGAGAAAACTTTCTATTTCTGTAAAGAGTTACAGTCTCGGGAACTCACCTGGGCAGTTCTACCCTGTCCTATAGGGTCACTATGAGTCAGTATTACCCAAAGCAATTGTGTTAGGACGGTTTGACTAGAGAAACAAATCCAGGGACACTCATATATGTGAAGAGAAAGCTTTCTATAAAGAAGTAATTAGGGCAATGAATGTACAAATGCACTTTACACAATTGATGTGTGTATGGATTGTGATAAGTTGTATGAGCCCCTAATAAAATGATTAAAAAAAGAAAGAAAATACAAATAGGTCTTTACAATGGAAAAAAAAAAGATAGCAAGAATGAATGCATAACCTCCCTTGAGGGGGGCAAATAACAGAACTGTGGGTGTGTGAGTGAAGGGATACATTGGACCAGTGTAAGATATGAAAAAATAATAAGAATAGTGTGTCATTTATTAAGGGTTCACAAGAATGGGAGGGTTAGGGGGTAGGGGATAAAGAAGAACTGATATCAAAGGCCTCAAGCAGAAAGAAAATGCTTTTAAATGATGTTGGCAGCATCTGTACAAGTTCACTTGATATAAATGATTTATGCATTCCTGTAATGCCTGGAGCCCCCAATAAAATGTTTGATTAAAAAAAAAACCCATAAAAATACAAAAAAAATAAAGAAGTAATTATATATCAAGCAAACATCCCAACCCAGTCTAGATCAAGTTCATAAGTCTGATGCTAGCCCATAACTCCCTCTTCAGACGCACACAGCCACATGCAATGATGCAGAATGCAGGAAGACCACAGGCCGGCGGTGCAAAGTCTTGTGACTCCAATGGCGGTGGAAGCATCACAGAGCCCGGAGGGCTTCAGAGTGGCCCTCCAGCAGGAAGGTGAAGGCAGAGAGAGAGGGGAGGTCCCCAGGGCCCTCCTTCTGAGAAAGCCACGCCCACAAGGAGGTACCATCAGGCTGTGACCTGATTGACAGGCTAGACTCCACCCCTACACTTTTATATCAGGTTGGCATGAAATTATGTAACTACCATGGCAATCTATAAATGCAACGCCATTCTGACCAAAACCCCAACTTGATTCTTTTAAAGAAATGGAAACCCTAGTCACCACTTTCAGACGGAGAGGGAAGAGCCCTGAGGAAGCAAAGAACTTCCCATGGAGGAGAGAGAGTGCGCAGCCTTCACTGCCCAACCTCAAGATCTAGTGCAGAGCCACAATAGTCCAAATATCTTAGATGGGTACAACATCAACCGATGTGACAGAATAAGAAACTCCGAAATAAATCCACACACTTATTCACAACTACTTTTTACAAATGGAAAAAAATTAAATGGGAAAGAGACAATCTCTTCAACAATTGGTGCTGGCCAAATCAGATTTCCATTTGCAGAAGAACGAATCAGGACCCCTGCCTCACCCCCTGCCCAAAATGAACTGAGACGGAGAAGAGACTTAAATGTGACGTCCTCGGGCTATAAGGGTCATCCACGAGAAAACGAGCAACCTTAAGGGCACTGCTGCAGGGCACACACAGACCACCACACGTATCAAAGGAAGTGCATTCCATAGAAGGCACAATAGATAAGCTATATTTGTACATTATGGTACTCATTATTGTACATTCTTAATCACCATTGCAACAGAAGAGACTTCTAAGTTGGGGTTCTTTCCTCATATTTGGGAGAAAAGAAAAAGGCCAATCAGTTTCTGCCATACAAAGTTGCTTCAAAGTCACCCACATCAACAAACACAAGAGTAGTCAGTGAATCTTAATGGAAATTCAAATCCAGAAGAGGTGTCGGACATGTCTGCCCCAAGAATGTGATTTCCCTCTCATTGGTAGATAAACCAGGTAAACCTACCTTTGGGAGAAAAGCTTAGTATTTGTGATATAAACCCCAAGGGGAGAATATACTACCCTGGTTCCCCGGAAGTAAGACATCCCCTGAAAATAAGACCTACTTACAGTTTTGCCTATCACTGAAATATAAGGCATTGCCCCCAAAATAAGACCTCCCTGAAAATAAGGCCCCCCCCAACTACCATAACTCTGAACTCTGGACCCCAGTGGCGGGCGCCTCCACGTAGCTCACTGTTGGCCGCAGCACAGCTGGAGCAGACAGGAAGTGCGAGGTCTCTTTTGATAAAACAATACACAATAAATGTGTACCGTACTCTTCATGGAAAAATAAGACATCCCCTGAAAATAAGACCTAGCACATCTGTGGGAGCAAAAATTAATATAAGACACTCTTTTATTTTCAGGGAAATAGGGTAGATATTATGCTTCTAATTGGGCACTTTGGACCCAGTTTCTATCCGGCCTTTAGTGACCCGGGTCATGTGCAGGACAAGCAGGACTCTGGCCTTTTGAACGTTCTTCACAGGCCACACTAGAAAGCTCAAGTTTTGAAAACACCCACTAAGCAAACTAGACTTTGCCTTAAACGCACCTGTGCTAGATTTAACTGAAATATTTCCTTGGACTTAAGGCTGAAATGCCCTCGTATGAGCAGAATTAGATGACTGCCATCCCGAGACTACAGATTGGGAGGTCATCGGACGTTGATTCAGATCTTTCGCTTTGAGAATGCATGAGGAATGGTGACTTAGGACTGCTACATATTCACCGTTCTCGTGGCGCTTGTTTGTATGGCTTGTCTTTGTGAATGAGCATTATTGAAAGTTGTGCCTGTCTTCAACACTCATTGTTTGCTTAAACTGTGTCTACTCAGTTTAGTTTTCGATCGGTGTTGTTGGCGTTGGGTGCTTTAAGTTGGCTCTAACTCATAGCGAGCCTATGTACAACAGGGATAAAAACACCACCCCACCCCCAGCCTGCGTCATACTCTTAATTATTCTTATGTTTGAGCCCATCAATGCGGCCGCTGTGTCAGTCCACCTTGTTGAGAGCCTTTTCTTTTTGGCTGCTCCTCCATTTCACCAAGCATGATGGCCTTCTCCAAGGACTGGTCTCCCCCATAGCATGTCCAAAGTACACGAGACAGTCTCTCCATCCTTGCCTCTGAGGAGCATTCTGTAGTTCTTCCTCCAAGATAGTCTTGTTCTTTTAGCGGTCCTTGGTATTTTCAATATTTTTTGCCAACACCATACTTCAAATGCATAGATTTTCCTGCAGTCTTCCTTACTCAATGTTCAATTTTCACATGCATACAAGCCAATTGAAAATACAATGGCTTGGGTCAGGAACACCTGAATCCCCAATTAACTGTCTTCCTTTTCAGCACTTTAAAGAAGTCTTGTGCAGCAGATTTACCCAGGGCAATAAGTCTTTTGATCTCTTGACTGCTACTAGCATAAGCATTGTTCGTGGATTCAAGCAAGACAAAATCCTCGACCACCTCAATCTTCTCTCAATCGTGTTATCTGTGAGTCTGGTGAGGATTTTTGCTTTCCGTTCATTGAGTTGTAATCGATACGGATGGCTACTGTCCTCGATCTTTATCAGCGAGTTCTTTAAGTCCTCCCCACCTTCCGTAAGCAAGGTTTGTCATCTACATTTTGCAGATTGTTCATAAGCCTTTCTCCAATACTGATACCACATTCTTCTTTATATAATCCAGCTTCTCTGGTCTGTCTAGGTCAACAGGCCATGTATTTTTATATAAAAAGCTGTCGTATTTCATTAAACTTTCCTTCTCTTCATCCAGCTACTTCTCATGAAGATACTAGAAAGTATGGGTAATTCTTCTTCATCAAACTCAGCTGCCTCATGAGGGTCTAATTCCACCAAAAGCAAGAAGCGAAATCATTTAGTAAATAAAAGCAACTAGCCCGACTGCTTCCAGGCAATGGATTCTCTGTCATTCCAAAATGCAATCGCTTTTGCTTAATTGCTCAGGCACTTCCGAATTTAGTTAACTTACTTGGTCAAAGTTAAAAGACCCTTTCAGAGTTCTATCTTTCAAGTTCCATCTTTCAAATCTTCCTGCCTCTCCCGTAAAGGATGGTCAGGAAGGAGCTTACATTTCTAGTGACCGCAGGGAAGACACTGCTTGTTCACTATCTACCCTCTACTTTCAAGTCCGCCTGTGGGTTTGCCCTGGTCTGCAGAGGTCAGTTCCATCCCGGATGGTGGACGGCTGGTGATCATTCCCCTCTTCCATGGCCGTGAGCGGTCTTGCATCATACTTTCTTGGTGAAGTGCCTTTAAATTACTTGCAGGTTTTAAAAATTGCTTTTTATAAACCTTCCTACAATCCTGATGCCAAATCCTTCCTCATGTAGTCCAGCTTCTCAAACTATTTGCTCAGCATACAGATTTAATAAATGTGGTAAAGAAGATGCAACCCTGATACACACTTTTCGTTGTTGGTTTATAAGTATTATTTATATGATCTGGACCAATAAAAGGAATGCTTTCAAAAGTACAATACCACTTCTATCCTCTTGCTCTCTCTCAAACCTTTTACTTTTGACCTCAACATACACAGAATGTTCTGGATTCTACCTACGCCTTATGGAGGCCCCCGGGAACCTGGTCTACTATTTCTCAGACTCTGCCTAAACATACCATAGCATGAATTCTTCTCCTAGAGCCACCCTCACCCCCATGTTGGAGTAGGTCATCTTTCAAAGTGTTATCTGCCAGGCATTCTAAGCAGAAATTGGAGCACATGGTTTTCAATCCATTCTTAGATTGTCAGAAGTTTCCATAATCTCTCCCTGCACTCAGTGTGGTGTCTTCACGCTAATCTGATTAATGGAGAAGAAACGTATTTGAACTTAAGGAAATGTTTAGTCTCTCAAAAGCCCAGGTCTTTGAAAACTTGCCTTTTATCATATTGTTGGTGAGCTTGCCTGGGAAATCTAAAGTTAGATATTCCTTTTTCATTTCGATTGCCCTTTTCTCCTTCATTCCAACTCCTCTTCATTAAGATGCTGGAAACTACGTAGATGGGGGTGGGAAGGAATCACAAATGAGGAAGAGAGAAAAAATTAAAAGTACATGCACATAATTCCAGATATTAATTTTGACACGCTTATCTCAGTGGTAACAGAAAACAATCAAACCAGCACACCAGCTGTTTTTGAACACACGATAACTCCGGGCGTTGTCAGTGGACGTGCTCTCCAGAGGGCTCCGGTGGCTTTAGTCTTCAGCAGCAGATCGCCAGGCCTTCCTTCTGAGGTTCTTCTGAGCACTTAACTGCTTACACTGCCCAGGGACTCTCAGTGGCAGTTAAGGAAAACTTATTCCCTCCTCCAAGAAAAATCCCATATCCCTACTCTCAGATCTAAACTCCAGGTCCTACTTGTGGGCCATCCTACAGATAAATTTCTAAGGCCTTCAAATCCCTTTCCTGGTTCCTGCTTATAGATTATCCCTGTGCCTAGCCCTGCTTATCTCACACAAGGATTTGCTATAGTACCCAGCTCCAAGCACTCACCTCCTCACTCCTAGGAAGCAAAGGGCCAGGATACAGACTCTGAGAACAAGCACTCCTGAGAAATTTGTCTAACAGATTTTTTTATAATGCAGGCCAGCCTAATTAAATTTCGATATTGCACATGGCTCTACCCAGCCCCCAAGATGGTCAGCAATCTTCCCCATCTCCTTGTTTTCACTCACCACAAATTGAATTAGGCCAAAAAGATGGTATGCCTCAGTAACGCTTGGATAACTCACTCTGGAAGAAACCAGTAACCTTGTGTGACAAAGCTCAGGCAACTCTGTGAAGAGAGGTTCATTTAGGGAAGAACTGAAATCTCTTTCCAAAGCCCCCTGAGTCAGCCATCTTGACATTCAGTCCACAGTCACAGCAGCCAGTAATATGGCGGTCAACGCTCCTTCCTCCAACCCCGTAAGTGCATAGGGGAAAGTTTGGGTGATTAATCCAACATGCTGCAGCTGGTCAGTGCCTGAACTAGGTTGTCTTGCTCCCGGTCGCATTTCAGATATAATTATTGGTGGTTTCTCAGGCTTTATCACCAATGCTTCTTGTGCCTTGGCGTCCCTGTCCTATAAAGCCTGGCCATTAGGAGAGCCCAGAAAATTCTGTCATTGTAGGAGGGATTATGATGGAGATGGTGGTGAGCACTCTTGGTTGAGGAAACAACACAACAAGAGAGACGTCTAGTGCATCCCTCACTGACCCACGGCCCTACAGGTGACAACACTGGAGACGCGGTGTGGGAATTGTGCCCGATCTGACCCCACCACACCGAGGAAAACACTAAGGGGTGCAACAGAACAGCAAGGGGAGCAGAGCAAGGAAGTCCCAAGGGAGTACCGAAAATAGACTTTGGGGCCAGGGCGTGGTGCTCCATCAGACTCTACCAGGTAAACACTCCTAAAGGTCAAGAAACAGACCTTGAACTATTTACAGGCTTTTCTTTTTTTTGTCATTATTTTTATTGGTGTTGTTGGTTTTGTTTTGTTGCTTTGTTTTGCTGTCTTGTTTTGTGTATATTATTATCTCTGCAGGTCTATCTAGATAAGAGAGGCTGGATAAACCATCCAGAGGAGAAAACAACGGGACCGACGGTTTTGGGGGGACATGAGAGAGGGGGAGGTGGGGGGAAGGAAGTGGTGTTAACAAACCCAGGGCCAAGGGAACAACAAGTGATC
>NW_022111309.1:1348453-1351561 GCF_000313985.2 Echinops telfairi | reverse complement strand
GAGTGGCGATACCAGGAGGGTGGAGGGAAGGTGGGGTAGAAAGGGGGAACCAATTACAAGGATCTACATATAACCTCCTCCCTAAGGGATGGATAGCAGAAAAGTGGATGAAGGGAGATAGCGGACAGTATAAGATATGACAAAATAATAATAATTTATAAATTATCAAGGGCTCATGAGGGAGGGGGTGGTGGAGAAGGAGGGGGAAAAGTGAAGAGCTGATACTAAGGGCTCAAGAAGAAAGCAAATGTTTTGAGTCTGATGAGGGCAACAAATGTAAAAATGTGCTTGACCCAGTGGATGGATGTATGGATTGTGATGAGAGTTGTATGAGGCTCCAATAAAATGATTTGAGAGAGAGAGAGACATCTAGTGAAAAGAAAGGTTGGAACTGGATCAGAGGACTCTGAACATCCTGTAAAGTGCAAGGCAAGAGGCAGACCTGTGGAGGGAGGTCATCAAGCAGTAAACACACAGGGAGGATGTGCATAATAAGCCCAACTGCTTTGGAACCCATGGGAAGATACTCTTGAAGCAAGAGGCAGGGTGGCACTGGTTCATCCATTCATCCTTGATCAGAAGAGATGCTTCTAGGCTGGAGGGCAAAATGGAGTGGAATTTGCAGGCATAGAAGAGAAGTGGTGGTCTGGAGAAAGTGGGAGTCTGGGGCCAGCCTTGATAGCCCTGTAGTGGTGTTCTTGGGACTCTGGGGCTAGCCTTGATGGTCCAGGAATGCTGATCTTTCTGGAACACCAACAGTGATCTTTTTGGAGTATTTTAATGGGGCCTTAACAACGTCTAAGTATGAGTTTCTAAAAATGGATGAAGCAGCAAAGGAAGATGAAAATTTATTGATTCCATTGGTTTTGTTTCACTTTATTTTCCTTCCCTGGAAAGCAGAGATTTTCTCAGAAAAAGGGGTCCTGGCCCTTTGATATAATTTGCTTCTGGTCATCATCTTTCAAAGCCAGTCAAGTCATCTCAATAAGTCCAGAGCTGTAACCACCTAAAATTCAGAAATCCTGGAATTACTAAAGAGAAATCAACTTGGAAGCAGATGGTTTTCCATTCCTGATATCCACCCTATTCCAGAACCTAATTCATATTAAAACTAGACTAATCTAAGAAAGCGAGGAGGGTTTAATTTTGAAAACTTATCAGGGCAAATAATTTATTTTTGGCTCTCAAGCTCTTATTTTCAATTAGTTACTACCAGGTGGGTGGTTGTTGTTGGTAAAACCAGAATCATTTTTTAATCATTTTATTGGGAAAACCAGAATCATCTAAGACTATTTCCATTTGTCTTTTCTTCCCTTCTTTCTGGATATTAAATTTGAGGGCTGCCTTATAAATGGAGGAGGAAGTGGTACTGTGTGCCTTGACCAGGATGTCCACCGCTTACTGGGATCTGAGCATGAGCAGCTGCTTCACCTACAACTATCGCCTCTCCACTCTCCAAGTGTCAGACCTACGCATGTAGCTCTGTGCCCTGCTCATCCCACTACCCGGTCTAGCCAACGTTCTCCAGGTCCTTTACACTCCACTCCATGATACAGAAAACTAGCGGCACTATCCCTGTACCAGGAGTCCTTGTGGGACAGTCGGTTCTGTGTTGGACTGTTCACTGCAATATCAGCAGTTTGAAACCGACAGCCATTCCTCCAGAGAAAATGAGGCTTTCTGGTTCTGTAAAGATTTAGAGTCTCAGAGACCCCAAGGGGCAATTCTACCCTGTCCTGTAGGGTTGTCATGAGTTGGAATCAGCTCTGTAACCATGATATTCCTGTACCACCATGGGGATGTAGAGACTCTAGGAGATTGCAGTAGCTTTGGCCCCATACTTGACTCTGGCTGCTTCCCCTCCAGTGCGATGATGCGCTGGGCTTTCCTGAGGGGCTTGCCCTCCTTCGTTTCTCCCTTCCCATTTATTTGTTAAAGAAACCAAAAGCCGTGGCTTTTGAAGAGTTTCGCTGCTGCTACTAGTTTAAAAAATTATTCAGAAAGCCATTCTAATGACGTTGCCTCTTTCTTTGTGTAGAGTCTATAGGGCCACAAGGAACAGGTAAAGGAACGGTATTTCTGTGTCAGTTGGGATGTACATTCAAGTAGGGGAGGCAGACATTCTTTGCAGGACAGCAGGGAGGGAACAGAGTTGTGTGGAGGATTACAGTCAAGTTCAAAGCTGGCCTTTTGGAAACAACATGCCAAACCACACCACAGAACTGGGCTGCCACTGCTACTGCGACCACCAGAGTCATCGGCTCTAAGCCGGGCAGAGGCAAGATCCCATGGCTTGAGCTCAGTTTTAAGACAGTCGGTAAACGGAAGAACCTCATAATTATAATACCTACAGGAGAGGCTTTACTCTGCTGAAAGAGTCGTAATACTCTCTCTAAGTTTTCATGTGCTGGGGAGCCAAGCAAATGACAGGGATCTCTTAACATAAATGCCCTGGAGATGGACTGAAGAGATGCCTGGAAGTCTGAAAGCTGTGACACTCTCCCTGGTGGGAGACGAAAGAGAGACACGGTTCAACCTCAAATAAGAGGAGCAGAAGGTGGCAGGGATTGACTTGAAGGGGAATTAAGAAAGGAGAGAAGAGAAGAGGTTACCCTACAGCAGGACCCTTATCTGAGGAGGGGCTGGTAGTGGGTTACAGCAGGGAGAAGCTGCTCTTCTGAGGACCAAGTAAGGGCTGAAAAATATGATTGAAGTTGAAGTGCAGAGCCATGGTGGCCATGGGTATTTGACTGACCAACAGGACCGCTACTTAACAACGTGCTGCACTATGCCTTCCTTCCCTTATTGGGAGTGTAACATTGACATTCGACCAGACCCTGTTGGAGTTGGGTCGGGGCAAAGAAAAGGGGAAGACCTCAACTCAACTTCAAATGTCTCCTTCATGGGGGGAGGAGGGGGAATCAGAAAATCCCAGGTTAGGTAAGGATAAAGATTTCAAGTAAGGAACAAGGTAGTTCCCTGGTGACCCACATTGTGACTCTTTGTCCTTGGCCTTGTGAATGTAAGGATAGCATTTCCACTTAAAAAATTACTTTCCCTTGGGAAGCAGCCATTACTGTTTTGGGAAGGTTAGAGTACACGCTACGG
>NW_022111309.1:1344213-1348353 GCF_000313985.2 Echinops telfairi | reverse complement strand
CAAGAGGAGGAACAGCTGAAGACAACAGTAAAATGGTGCAGACTGAAAACCAGTCCAATGGTTCCTCAAAACCAATAGAATTATCCTACGACCAGTAAGTTTACTTCCAGGAGACTTGCTGTCTGAGACGCGGAAGCAGTGACGCAAGCAGAGACTTGTGCACCCGTGTGTCTCGTGGCACTAGTCACAACAGCCTGTAACAGATGAATAAACAAACAAAGTACAGGACCATGTCCAGTGCACAATTTCTCATACACAGAGAAATTAAGTCTTGATCTGCGCCACAACATGAGTTGAACTTGAAAGCACTATGCTGAATGAAGGAAGTCCAGCAACAAAGGACAAGTGTGCCATCTCACTTATATGAAACAACAAGTGTAGCAAATGTGTGGAAATCCCAGTATATGAGAGGTTACCAGAGGTGGGGAGAAATCAAGAGTCATTGTTTACAGAAGCAGTGTTTATGTTTATGGTGATAGAAATTTTACCATAACTGTGGAGGATGGTTGTACAACATAATTAATGTAACTGCTATCACTAAATTATACACCTGAAAAATGCTGAGCTGACAAGTGTTGTGTGATATATTTTTTACAACAATCAGAGAGAGAACATAAGGCGGGGCGGGGAGGAAGGCAGGAAGGCAGGGAAAGGAGTACAAATAAAAGAATAAAAGACAAACGTTTCAGAGCACTCCTTTGTCATTGTTCACCCTGGGGAGCATGTTGTTGCGCAGGTGGAACACAGCACCTGCCCCTCTGTCCCGCTCTTACCGGCCCGTCTCTGCCACTGTTGGCTAGGAGGTGGGGGACCGCCTGGCTGCTGCTGACTTCCTCTGGTTAGAAACAAAACAGCCACGGCCACTCAGGTTATTGTTAGGAGCTTTTAAAAGATATGCTGATTGCATTTTACACAGTTGAGTGAGAGTAAAAGCTGGGTGAGTGCCCGGGCTATTCAGCTGGAAATCACATCCTGCTCAGAACATAAATGTCATGCTCCCTAGGCTTGACACAGTCCAACTGTCTTGCCACTCTCGTTCCCCGGGACGCCATCTTTTTCCAGTGGACCTGTGCTTGCCTTCAGATACAGTCTGTCCTGCTGGGAAAAGGACGAAAGATGCTGGGGTGGAGGCAGGAAAACCAGAAACATAATTATGGTATTATTGAGCTAATCTTTTCTTTGGAAAAAAACAATCCAAATTAAATTATATGACTTTGGACTCTAGAAAAGATGAACTGTGAATTACTTCAAAAGTCATCTGACTTATCCAAACAATTGCATTCTCAGGAAAAAATGCTGATATAATCTGGCTGAAATCACCCACAGGCACCTGCTCCTTGGGGAAAAGTAAGGCTGGCAGGCCATTATTCCAGAAACAGTGGGATGTATATGACTTTATCCTTCCCTGGACACACTGACCCTCTATCTTCTACCGGGCACAAAAACTTGGCAATTTGAGTGATAAAAATCAGAAACACAAACCAAGAGAAATTCACAAACAAATCAGGCAGTTGTTTCATCTACAAAAGCAACTAAAAGCAGGAAGGCAGCCATCTGAGAAAAGACAGACCAGCAGGAGGAAGGAAATTGAATGTGTTCATTTCTTCCAAGGATAAAGGAGTCATACCAAGTTTTGTTTCAGTATCCTTTGCCTCCCATTTCTGAGACTTCCAAAACTTGGGGCTCTCTAAGTTCCCTGAAGCCCTCCCTCTGTACAGTGAAGGGACCCAGATCTCCTCAGAAGCATCCATACTCACATGGAAATAACTGATACCAGACAAATGGGCACCCAGAATCAAGTCTGAACCCCAAGGAACAAAGTTGGCATAGAAAGCTGCAGAGATTCTGCCTGACACAATCGATGGGTGTATGGATTGTGATAAGAGTTGCACAATCCCCCAATAAAATTATTTTTAAAAAAAGAAAGAAAGTTAAGAGGGTCTCACTGGAAGATTTGGGGGCCCAGCCGCAGACGAACTTGGTTCTCTGCTTCCAGGAATGGGGGCAGAGTGACCAGGGTTAGCTGGGACTGAGTGAAAACCTCAGCTCTGAAACTTCCTTCTTGCATCGCCTGTGGTTTAGAGCCTCCTGATGGCATTCATTCAGAGAAGAGGCTGCGTAGACCTCTTGAACTTGGGAAGCAGTGAGAATCTGTTGGAAACTACTTGGCACATTAAACCTATGCAGAAACAACTGTGACGGGGAGGCTGGGTTTCAAAGAAAGCGTAGTCCTAGTCAAGGGCTAGCCAAGGTTGATGCTCTGTGGAAAGCCAGTTTCCTAGGAACAGCCCAGAGGCAGCCTACAGGACCTTTAGGAACCCGCCCTTCAGGCAGTACTTCCTTCCCTGGGTACTGGGCATCAGCCCCTAGAAGTCATAGTTATTCATTGGCTGCATGGAATTTAGCCCTGGTGCCATGGCCCGAGGATGAGTCATGTCATATGAGTGCCTTTGTTCAGAAGCGATACAGGACATGAGGTTCCTGTGGAATTAGCTCAAAATTAATTTAGCCACAATGGCTTATTATTAGACTTAACTATAATTGAAACAACTCACCAGGGACATTTTACTTTGTAAACAAGCCCCTCAGAGATGAAAGGGAATTTGATTTTTTTTTTCCTATTCTCCACTCTCGTCACACATTTTCAGTGATGCATAAAGAGTAACATGAAAATTGGGCTTTGGTGAGAGGCCGCTGCTGCTTGCCACTCTTTCTGCTACACCGGTTTTGGGTTGGGGCATGTATGCATCACACAGTCTGCTGGGCACTTAAAGGCAATCTCTGCTGCACTTTGTTCCCAAATCAGATTATCCCCAAATCACACCAACTTTCTTTCAGAATTCCTGGGTCCTTCCATAAACATTGACTGCGCTGAAATAGAGTCCAAAGAATAAGGTCTGAGCCGCCCAGGCCGTGGTTTCCTCCACGAATCCTGGAACCAGTGATTCTCGTACCATTGTCGCTGTTAAGTGCCATCAGTCAGTCCCGACTCAAGAGACCACACATGCAGCACTGTCCGGTCTGGTGCCACCCTCAAATTGTTGTGACATGTGAGTTCATTGTTGCATCCACTGTGTCAGTCCATCTTGTTGAGGGACTTCCTCTTTCTCACCAACCTTCTACTTTACCAAACACAACACAATGGATGGCTTAATATGGCTCTTCTAGCCAAAGCCTTTGTTACTTCTACCAAAAATTTTTTATTTTCCAGTCGGGTCTGGGTAGGAAGGTGAGGGAAGATACTGATTATATGGCATCGCTGTGGTTAATTGTGATTGCCATCCTGCTGGGTATAATAAAATCAGCCATCCCAGAAGCAAAAGAGGGGATTTCCCTACCAGCAAGAGAGAAGAGCCAGGAGTAGAGCACATCCATTGGACCTTGAGATCTCTGTGCATTGACTCACCTTGATCCATGAAACAGCTTCGATACTGAAGGGCAGCAATATAACCAGGATCCAGAACATGAGGAGAGCGGTGGACTTCGCAGTCCACATAGTAAGTAAGGCTGAGTGCTTTAGGGCAAAGGGCTGGCTCTTGGAGTGAGATGCAACTGGACAAGGAATTGAGGGAGTTTGCTGACCCAAGGAGGTGGATCTTACTGGCTTCAGTGGAGTAGCATACCTTTTGGGCATTTATTGGCAGCCTTAAAAGAGCTTTGTAGCATTCATTGCTGGAGCAGAGAAAAATCCTGGCCAAGAGGTGGAGGGCCAGAGAGGCCCACCTGCAGGCATGGCAAATAAGAAACTGTCCTGACTGAAAAATTATATCCTGAGTATTTCTCACCTGAATTATGATTTGTTAACTTCCCTATAGAACCCCATAATTGTGAGCACCAGGAGTTCTATGTGACGAATGGATTATAGAACACAGCATAAAAGTATAGAGTATTATGGGAAACAGAGCACCCAGGGTGATGTCTGTGTAAAGCACATTTGCACATTCGTTGCCCTCATCATTCTCAAAACATTTTATCTCCACTTAAGCCCTTGGCATCAGCTCCTCATTTTTCTCCCTCCCTCCCAGCTCCCCGCCTCCCTCATGAACCCTTGATCATTTATAAATTATTATTTTGTCATATCTTACACTGTCTGACGTCTCCCTTCACCCACTTTTCTGTTGTCCATCCCCCAGGGAGGAG
>NW_022111309.1:1341891-1343436 GCF_000313985.2 Echinops telfairi | reverse complement strand
CTTTGCCTCCTAGTTCTTTCCTCTATTTCCTTTTACTTTCCTCTTGTCCCACTATTATGCTCAGCCTTCATTTGGATTTCAGTAATTCCTCTCGGTTACATTACCCTTGATCACACCCTACCAGGCCTCCTATACCCTCCTCACCACCGATTTGGATCACTTGTTCTCTTGCCCCTGGGTTTGTTAACACCACTTCCTTTCCCCCCACCTTCCTCTCTCCCATGTCCCCCCAGAACTGCCTGTCCTGGTGTTCTCCTCCATATTGTTCATCCAGCCTATCTTATTTAGACAAAACTGTGGAGATAATAACATGCACAAAAACAAGACAGAGCAAAACCAAGCAACAAAAGACAACAAAAAGCCAATGACAAAAAAAAAAACAAAACAAAACAACACAACAGCAACAAAAAAGAAAAGCTTGTAGTTAGTTCAAACACTGTTTGTTCGCCTGTAGGAATGTTTTCTGGTCTGATGTGGTGCCAAAACCTGGCCCCAAAGTCTATTTTTGGTATTCCCTGGGGACTTGGTTGCTCTGTTCCCCTTGCTGTTCTGTTCCACGCCCTTAGTGTTTTGTCTCGGTGTTGTGGGATCAGCTCAGGCAGAATTCCCACACTGAGTCTCCAGTGTTGTCCCCTGTAGAGCTATGGGTCAGTGAGGGATGTTGTGTCTCATGGTGGGGCCGACCATATGGTCTTCTCTGTGGATTGACTGCTCTGAGCGGGAATATCATCCTCAAGGCTTGGTGGGCCAGGATGTGCTCCACTCTCTCTTATTCCCCCTTCATTTGCTCCCGTGTGCTCTGATCAGACATGTCCCTCTCCCTTAGCTGCCGCTTAAAGATGTCCTCTGAAATAAATTCTTCTGGGGGGAGGGGCAGCTGTCCACACAGTTGGGATGGGGGCCAGCCCCTCAGACCTCTCCATTGGTTCCCTGCTCCATGCCGGCATGTTGCATTCACTTCTTGGAGCACTGGGTTGAAGTCCGGTCCCTCTTTCCCTATGGAGTTATAAACAGTACCCTCCCCTTGGATGGGTTAATGCCCTGTTCCCCCGCTTCTCATTTCTTTTTTTTCCCCTTTCCCCGCCTCCTTTTGAGTTGGCTACCATATGTACCCCTTGATTTGGTCTAACCCCTGCCATACTACCTGCTCCTCATCTCAGGAATGTTTGTGTTCAGTAGCTTTTTCCATATGCCTCTTCTGCATTTTTTAAGCTTACCTCAGTGGACTCATGTTGTACTTGTCCTTTTGTGCTTGGCTTACTTCGCTTAGCATGATTTCCTCCAGTTTTCCCATGTAGTGATGTGCTTCATACGTTCATCACTGCTTTTCAGTGATGCATAGTACTCCATTGTATAGATGTACCCAGTTTTTAACCCCCTCGTCCATTGATGGAAATTTGGGTTGTTTCCAACTCCTTGCAATTGTGAACTGTGCCGCAATGAACATTGGAGCACAGATGTCTGGCCTTGGTTTGTTTCTTGCCTCTTCTGGGTATATGCCCAGTAGGGGGATTGCTGGGTCGTATGGTAGCTCGATTTCCATCT
>NW_022111309.1:1300396-1340424 GCF_000313985.2 Echinops telfairi | reverse complement strand
TCTGTATATGATTTAACAGTTCATTTCACGTTATATATCTAATTATCTTTATAAATAAATATATTATATTATCAGGAATTTGGTTTTATCTCTCTAGAGAACCCTGTCTAACGCAGAAGGGTACCACCTTTTTCATCTCCTCTTCTGTGGTCTTATCCGATGTATATAGCAGTCTGATTGACTTCTGTTTGTTGACCTTGTATCCCGCCACTCTACCAAACTCCTCTATTGCTTCCAGTACTTCCCTTGTGGAGCTTTTACGATTTTCCATATATAAAATCATATCATCTGCAAATAACGATAGTTTCACCTCTTCCTTCCCCAGACAAATACCTTTGATGTCTCTTCTTTGCTTTATGCTGTTAGCTAAAACTTCCAGCACGATATTAACTAAGAGTGGGGACAAGGGCCATCCTTGTCTGGTCCCCTTTTTCAGTGGGATTGTGTTAGTCTTTTCTCCATTGACTACCACGTTGGCTGTTGGTTTTTCATATATAGCTTGTATTGTCTTGAGGAATTTTCCTTCCATTCCTATCTTCTCAAGCATCTTAAACAGGAATTGGTGTTGGATGTTGTCGAATGCTTTTTCTGCATCTATTGATATTATCATGTGGTTCTTATAGTTTTTCATGTCAACGTGACGAATAATGCTCAGCAAGTGAGGCTTTGTTACGTGCACACTTAGGCTTTTAATAAGCCTTCCTTCAATCCTGATGCCAGTTTCTTCCTCATATAGTCCAGCTTCTCTGATTATTTGCTTAGATTTAACAAGTACAGTAAAAAAAAAGATGCAACCCTGACATACACTTTTTCTGATTTTAAGTCAATCAGTCTTCCCTTGATCGGCTGGAATGACTGCTCTTGATCTGTGTACAGATTCTGCATGTGCACAATGAGGTGCTCTTTCCATTCTTTGCAGTGCTGTTTATAGTTATTTTGATCCACGTGCTAAGCGTTTTCATAGTCAGTGGACATTAGTAAACATATTTCTTTGATCTCTGCTGTAAGCACCAGCATCTAGCACCACTCATAATATCCCCCTTGCCAAGTCTAAATCTAGCTTGAATTTCTGGCAACTCCCTTTCCATGAACTGCTGCAACTACTATCGAATTATCTTCGAAAAAGTTTACTTCCATGTGATGGTAATAATATTGTTTGATAATTTCTATGTTCTGCTAGAACATCTTTCTCTGGAATTGGCACCAATTGGATCTCTTCCAGGACGGTTGCCAGGTAACTGCCTTCCAAATTTCTTGGCATCAGTGTGGTCAAAACGCCCTTTCATCATCACGGCCTCAGTTTGTTGCGGCATTCTATCGACACTTCAAATCCCTGGGACCTTGTTTCCACCAATGCCTGGTGGAGCTTCGTCTTCTTCCTTCAGTACCATTGATTCTTGATCATATGCACCTCTTGAAATGGTTGAATGTCTTCCACTTATTTTGGATGCGGTGACGGTATATTTCTTTGCATCTTCTTGCATTGTTCAATACTGTACCTATAAATTCCTTAGCATTATAACCTGAAGCTTGAATTTTTTTTCAGTTCTGCAGCTAGAGAAATGCTGAGCATGTTCTTCTATTTATGTTTTCTAACTACAGGTCTTGGCACATTTCGTTGTAATAATTTACTCTGAGTTCTTGAGCTGCCTTTTGAATTTTTCTGTTTGGTTTTTTTCACTCATCATTTTTTCCAATTGCTGTAGCTTCTCTGTATCCAAGAGCAAATTTCAGAGTCGCTTTGACACCCAGTTTTGACTTTCTTTCCTTTCTCTTTAATGACTTTTTGCTTTTGTCATGTCTGATGTGCTTGATTTCATCCAAAAGTACCTCTGATTTTTGTTCATTAGTGTTCAATGGGTCAAATCAAGATGTTCCCCAAATTCAGATGGAATATACTGGTTCTGTGGACTTTTAATTTTTTTCAACTTTTTGTGAGTTAAGTGAAGGCCTACAGAGCACACCACAGGTTTGCATTGAACAATTCAGACGCACATTCTTCCATTGCGCTCACCACTGCAGTCCCTTCACTGCGCCATCATGTCCCCACTTCCTCCGCTTCCTGTTGCCGTTTCTCTTTCTTTGCTAATGCTCTGAGCTTTGATCCTGTGCAAATGCTACCCTGTTGATCTTGTTTTTTAAGAAATGAATTGGGTTATTGTGAATTATGTGGGGATTTATATTTCAGACCGTCAACTCTACATTCAACAATTCAAACCACTCATCAACTACCCTCCACCTCATATTCTATTTCACTCCTGATTTCTCTTCTCCCTTTTATGGATCCCTGTCCTCCCTTTCACCCAAATAAATACCTGTCAACCTTCTAGTCGATTGCTTCATATCCCTCCTTTGTCCTCCCTTCCTTAGGAACAGCCAAGGTCTGTCCCTGTAACACGCCAGTCTGTGTCTTGGCGTCTGTCCGTAAGGAGTGACTTCACGCAGTGTACTTTTGTGATTGACTAAGTTCACTCAGTGTAATGTCATGAGGTCCTTCGTGGTTTCAGCATTGTTTTCTGTGTGTTGGCAGTTTGATTGGTGTATAATCCACATATCATACAATTCAATAGTTCTATCATCTTAAGAACTGTACAGTCATCACCACAATCAATTTTAGGTCATTTTCTTCTTTCTCGTACTCATTGTTATTAGCTCCCCATCACCCCCGACCTCCCTTGCCATACCCACAAAAATCCGTTATGCTAGTTATTTTCTCTATATATGTACCTAGCCTGAATTTCATATCTGAAGCAGCATAGATATAAATAAATAAATAAACAGAGAAAAACTTCGATCAAAAAGAAAGCAGGAAATATTAAAATCTAGAACAAATGTAAAATGAACCAAAAGGGAGATCAGATGGTAAGGCATTAAATTTTATGTATCTGCAGTGAAAGAAAGATGGGGCTTTCTACTGTAAAGAGTTACAATCTCCGAAATTCACAGGAGTAGTTCTACCCTCTCTTATAGGATCACTATGAGTCAGAATCGATGGCAGTGTGTTAGGTTTTTTTGGTTTTGGCCTCTGCAATAATCCACTTTCCAGTGCACTCTGCATGATAGCAAGGCTGTTCACATTCCTCTACTATGGCCAGAGGAGAGTCACCAGGGACTTACGCCACATATGGACCATGCAAATGGACTTTGTACTTCCACTGCCATCTATTGCCCCCGTAAACCAGGTGTTCACAATCCAAGCTCTGATGCCATTCCCTCCTTTCAGTGTGGATTTTATTATTTACAATCATTGGATCACACAGGCTGGTGTGCTTCTTCCATTTGATCTTGGTTGACACTTCAGTTAGATGACTATTTATTTTAAGACAAGCCTTTAAGATCCTAGACACTATTCTTTCTGATAGCCGGGTACCATCTAGTTTCTTCAGCACATTTTGCTTTAACGCCCATATCTTCAGTGATCCCTTCATGAAGGCAGGCATCAAGCAGGGTCATGCCATAAGAACTAATGTTCTTAGATAGTGATGCATAGTAGTTTACTATGTATCTTAGCAACATTTCTTTATCCATTTTTCTACTGGTCGACATCAGGGCTGTTTCCAACTTCTTGCTATTGTGAAGAGTGCCGCAGTGAACACAGAGTGCTTGTCTATTCGTCTTATGGCTTTTACTTCTTTAGGGCTTATACCCACCAGAGATCTTGCTGGTTTGTATGAAATTTCTATTCAAAGTTGTTTGATTTAGCACCATATCATGGTTCACCATGGTTGCTCATATTTACCTGTCAGCTCCCTGTATTCTCTCCAACATTTGTTGTTTTCTATTATTTTGAATTCAGCAGTTATTGTCAGTGTAAGATGATATCTGATCATTGTTTTGATTTGCATCTCCCTGATGGCTGATGATGGTGAAGTCATTAGTTTATTGTGCCAACCTGCCCGATAAACACATGTGGGGTTAATTGAAGGGCAGAGGGATAAATGGCTCAGTGAGCCTCGCCTTTCTAGCTCTCGGGTCTCTTGGTTTGTGATGGTCGGACCAGGGTGCAGCTACCTTAGCCAGGTCCCTGCTTCAGCTGGCAAGGCTCACTTCCTGCAAGACATCCCTGAGGAGAAGCCGCATGGACCTACTCTGATGCAGTTGGGTGCTGGAGCAGCCGTGTGGAGACCCCTGCCAGGACTGAGATGCTTACACACTCACAGATTCAGCTTTCCTCCTGCAGTAGGCGTCATAGTGTGTGTTTTGTGAGATGGAGGAGGACTTTGTAGATTGGTGTCGGACATATGGGTTAATGTTGGACTTGTGGGTTTGGGCAGCACTGGGTGGGGATGTGTTCTTGATGTGCACTTACCCTTTATATAAAACACTCTCTTATACATATGAATTTCTGTGAATTTGCTTCTCTAATGTACCCAGACTAGCACAGATGGTGAGCATTTTTTCATTTATCTGTTCATCATTTGGATGCTGTGGACTTGTTTTAATTTTCTTCTGCTTCAAACTAAGCTTGTATATGAACAGTTGATTATCTGTTCCTCCATTAACCCCTGGACTTCTTTTGCCTGAGGATATTGTTAGTGTACATATTCTTTAGTGTAGACGTGTAGTTTTGGGTTTAGTGATTGTGTGTTTCGTTTAGGGCGTACTAAAAACCTGTCTGTAATTTTGTGTCCATGTGATGGTGAAAGCTTTGCCACTTATATTTCAAATGCCAACAGGGTTACCTCTGGTGGACCGGTTTCAGCAGAATTTCCAGGCTAAGACAGAGTAGGCATAAAGGCTCTTCTGCCTCCTTCAAAAATCAGCCAATCAACACCATATGGATCACAACAGAATATTGCCTGATAGAGTGCTGGAAGGCAAGCCCCCTGCGTCAACAGAATGGAGCACATTGACAGTTCTGAAGTGGCGCAGGACTAGACAAGCTTTTGTTTGTTTGAATATCAAGTCACTGAAAGTTGAAGCCAACTCAACAGCAAATTACAACAACAAAGCAAAAGACACACATTAATGCTGTGATTTCATACTAATATGTATATAGTTCAGTTAACAATAGAGACACTCGATCCAGGTTGTTAGCTAAATAAAAAATATGACGTAGACATGACAAAAATCATGACAAAGGTTTCTTCAGTAGTACATTTGAGATGGAGCACCTTGAGAAACGACTCTCAGTATCATGAGCATCACCTGAAAGTTTGCGAGGAGCGCAGAAGCCCGGGTCTGACCACAGGCCTACTAGGCGCCTGAATCTGTATTTTAGAAAGGCTCCTCGGAGGCGCAAAAGGTCGGTGCGTCACTGTTTATGGAAAAGTTGGTGATTCGAGCCTACCCAGTAGTAAAGTGGAAGAGTGACATGGAGCTCTGCTCCACTGGGATAAAAAATATCAAATCCTCTGCTGTCAAATTAAGTCCAACTCATAGCGGCCCCAGGTGACAGAGTAGAAAACTACCGCGTCGGGTTTCCTTTGCTGTGATGGTTTACAGAAGCTAGCTGCCTCAACTTTGTCCCGTGGAGAGACCGATGGTTTCAAACTGCCGTCGCTCTATCATCAGGGCTCCCTTTCATTAAAACTGCATCCTAGAAACCTCTGCTGAGCAGTGCTACTCAGTGTCACAAGTCACTGTGAGTTGGACTTGACTGGATGACAGTGGGTTTGGATTTTGGTTGCAGGGAGATTAGCGCGTACTTCAGAGTTTGAGAAGTATTGCCTAAGAAGACCCTGGAGCAGGGTCCCATACTGCCACGGGTACTCTATATGAGTCAAATGCCTTTCCCTGGGTCCACTCTGGCAAAATGGTTGAGACTTTGGCCAGCAGAGCTAATTATTTTGAATGGTTGACATCACTTCTTCATTCCAGCAAGATGCTTTGTATTTCCACTGTGTCCCCTGCCACAGCAACACATACCCCTCCAAAAAATAACAATCAGTCCACTGCCATCAAGTTTATTCTGATAGTGTAGGGAAGAACAGAATTGCACCTTTGAATTTTGAAGGCTGCCAATATTTATCAGAGCACCAAGCCTCATCTTTCTCCAGAGAACAACTGGTCTGGAGTCAAACTGCTGCCTTTTAGGTTAGCAGCCCAAATGTGTAGCCCCTGATGCCACCCGGACTCCTTTGTATAGAACCCAGCACTTGTCCGTTTGTCCCCCTTTGCTGCAGGGAAGCAAGGACACCACCCAGAACTGGGACTCAGGGTGGTTTCACTTGCAAGCTGGGAATGGATCTCACCATGGGGGACAGTTTGGGGTGGACTAGGGTGTCTTCTCAGCCTCCATGGCTGAACTTAGAACCTCCATGGGGTGGTGAGCTGCAGAGGCCAGCAGATAAAAGTATTGATTTAGCATGGCTGGTCCAGAAAACTGCACAAAGCTAGGCCTCCAAGCAAAAAGCAACAATGAATAAATACAGTAAAAACGAATTGGCCGACGCACGGGCCACCTTTGTAATGCCAGCTGCATGCATTCTGCACATCCAGTGTACCAGCTGCTGTGCCCGAAAGCTTGCATCGTTGGTTCCTGCCCCTCACTAAAACCCCTGCAGATTCACATTGTCACCTCCATTTTGCAGGGAGGACAAAATGGCTCAGAGCACTGTGCTGGCTGTGGTCAGGTCCTGCCACCACCCTACAGCATTCTGCAGTCAGCTTTTGGCAGGAAATGGAAACAGGCTGGCCATATTCAAAGCTGCAGCATGGCCAGTTTCCCCTACTGGATTCTGGGTTGAAAGAACTCTTAGTATCCTAATACAGTTACAGGACAGAAAGCAGGATCTTCATCACCTTCTGTTTTGCCAACACCATCTCATCAATCCTCTTGGTACTTTGATACAGACAAGACGGACTGTTATCCAAATGGCAAACTTGGATGTACCTTGAAAGAACGCCAAAGGAAATTGCCACAATGCTTGTCTCAAGACCATGTTCATCTAGCTACAAACAGCCCTGGTGGTGATGCCTCCCCAAAACTCCAGAGGGTGGGATAGTTCTTTTGGGGAAAGTGCCCATGGTATACCTGGTACACAGTAGCTACTCAATAAACTGGCGGTTTCTACCCGGTCCTTTCCTGTTTCAGGATAGCTTGTTCACAAAGAACTGCCAGGATGTGAAGGGCAGAGCGGTCTGCAGTCACCGGTCCTGACTCTATTCATTCTCTTCCAGGTCAGCTGAAGAAGGTAACCAGATTTTCTTATTTTAGAGAATGATTGTTCAGTGAAGGTTCTCCTCACACTAAGAGTAGCCTGGCGAAAACACAGGGCTTGAGAGTGGGTTCAAGAGTATTCTTGATGCAATATAGCAGCATGAAGCGGGAACCAGTAGAGAGGTCCAACTCTGTGGACAACCGCCCCTCCCCACAGAGGAATTTACTTCAGAGGACAGCACTGAAGCTGCAGCTCAGGGAGAGGGACATGTCTGATCAGAGCACACGGGAGCAAATGAAGGGGGAAGAAGAGAGAGTGGAGCACATCCTGACCCACCAAGCCTTGAGGATGATATCCCTGCTCAGAGCAGCCACTGCACAAAGAGGACCATATGGCCGGCCCCACTATGAGACAAGACATCCCTCACTGACCCATAGCCCTACAGGGGACAGCACAGTGTGAGAATTGCACCCAATCTGACCCCACCACACCGAGGCAAAATACTAAGGGCGTGCAACAGAACATCAAGGGAGCAGAGCAAGGAAGTCCCGAGGGGTCAGGGCATGGCATCCAATCAGACTCCACCAGAAAACACTCCTAAAGGTCAACAAGCAGGCCTTGAACTATTTACAGGCTTTTTTTGTCGTTGTTGTTGTTGGTGTTTTATTTTCTTTTGTTGCTTTGTTTGGCTCTGTCTTGTTTTTGTGGCTCTATCTAGATAAGATAGGCTGGATAAACAATCTGGAGGAGAAAACAACAGGACTGACAGTTCTGGGGGAACATCAGAGAAGGGGAAGCGGGGAATGTGTCATTTGATCTCTTCCTGAGCATTGATTATAGTTCCAAGCAAGACAAAATCCTTGACAATGTCAATCTTTTCCCCATTTATCATCATATTACCTATTTGTCCAGTTGCGAGGATCTTGGTCTTCTTTTCATTGAGTTGTGATCCCTACTGAAGGCTGCCATCCTCCAGCAGCAGCAGCAAGTGCTTCAAGTCCTCCTCACGTTCACCAAGTAAGGATGTCCAATTCATATACTGAAAGTTGTTAATAAGCCTTCCTCTAGTCCTGAGGCCGATTTTTCAACCCATCTCCTCAGATTATTTGCTCTGCATACAGATTGAAGAAGTATGATAAGAAGATACAACTCTGTCACACACCTTTCCTGACTTTAAAGTATCCAGTATTTCCTTCTTGGTTTTACAGCTTCCTCTTGAGCCATTTACAACTTCGCCATGAGCACAGGAAGTGTTCTGGAATTCCCATTCTTCTCAGGGCTTTTCATAGTTTGTTATGATCCACACAGTCCAGTGCTGTAGCATTATCAATAAAATAAAGGTAAGCATCTTTCTGGTATGCTTTCCTTTCAGCTAAGATTCCTGTAACATCAGCAATGATATCCTTTGTTCTACATCCTCTTATGAATCCAGCCTGAACCTCTGGCAGCTCCTTGTTGCTCTATGACTGCAGCCTTTGTCGGGCAACTTCAGCAACGTCTTCCTTACATGTGATATCAATGAGATTGTTCTATAAGATGGGCATTCTTTTGGGTCAGTGTTCTTTGGAATGATCTCTTCCAGTCAGTTGGTTAGGTAGCTGTCTTATAAATCTACTGTCTTATAAAACTTACTGCCACAGTAAGTTCTCCTAGTGCTTCATCAGCCTGTTGAAATACTTTAATTGGTATTCCATCAATTCTCAGATCCTTGTTTTTGGCTAAGGCTTTCAGTGCAGCCTGAACTTCCACCACCCGTACTGTTGTTGGGTGATCTTCAGCAAAATTATATTTGCTTGTGCTATCAATGTTATTGTTCTATAATTTGAACATTCGGTCGGTCACCTTTCTTTGGAATGGTGATATCTACACAGTCAAGTGCACGTAAGGAGACGGCAGCGTGGGTCAGGCACATCTTAGTTCTCAAAATGAGATTTTTGTTCTTCAACACTTTTAAGAGATTTTATAAGGCAGGTTTTCCCTGAGCAACACCTCCTTTGTTTTCTTGACCGCTGCTTTGGTTTGGTTTGGTCTGCTGGGCATTGATTGTGGATTTTGTGAACTAAAATTCTTGACTTCGATCTTTTCTCTACTTGCCACGACGTCTGCTGGCCCAGCTGTTTGCTTCATGCTGAGGTGCAGTCACCCCTCAGTCTTCATCGCCGTGCGCTTCAAATTCTCCTTGCCTCGGCAACTTAAAGAAAATTATCGATCATTTTATTGGGAGCTCTTACACATAACATAACATTCCATAATTCAATTAGATCAATCATAATTGTACAATTGCTACCACAATCAGTTTCCAAACATTTTTTTCTTCTTGAACTCTTTGATATCGGCTCTCCGTTATCCCCTCTTTCCCCCACCCTACACCCCAGGAACCATTATTATTCTTGTTATATATTCTTATTCTTATTTTTATTATTGGTTTTTCGTTTTGTTTTGCCATATCTTACCCCATCCAATATACCCATTCACCTACAATTCTGTTATTTGTTCCCCTCAAGTGGGGTTATACATTCATCCTTGCTGTCAGCTCCCCCTTACCCCTCCCTCACCCCTTCTCATATCCTCAGGGAATCATTACTCCCATCACTGTTTCCAAAGGGTTATCTATCTTGGCTTTCATGCATCAAATAATCTTAATTATACAAATGAGCATATGCAGGTCTAACAAGATGAATGAGGTAAAATAAAGACCATAACAGTAAGGGGGGGTATTAAAGAACTAGAGGACAGTTATGTGTGTCATCAGTGCTATACTGCACCCCGGATTTATCATCCCTCTGTGTGGCCCTTCTGTGAGGGACTGTCCAGTTATCTTACAGGTGGGTTTTAGGTCTCCACTTTGTCCGCACTCCTCTTCAATTCGATTGCTTGTTTTTGAACTTCTGATACTTCTTCCAGTTGACACCTCATGAGCACACAGGCTGGTGTGCTTCTTCTCTGTATACACACACACACACACACACACACACACACACACACACATACATATATATAGACGATACACTTCTATTTATATATTTACATATTACATATCTATACTTATACCTATATATAATTTTTACTTTCCTCTCCTCCTTTTCTTTCCTCCTGCCCCACTATCATATTTACCCATCATTCGCCTTTCAGTAATTCCTCTTAGATACATTTCAATTGATCATACACTACCTCCTCACCATTCATTTTAGAACCCTTGCTATTCCCCCATCTCTGTCGTTATTGGCTCATCGCTCACCTCCCCCTGCCTCCCGCCACTATCCCACCCCCAACCGTTGACCCCTTTGCTGTCTCCTTGGGATTGCTTATCCTACCTATCTTATATAGACATATAGATAGACACCAGAGAGAGAGAGACTACAAAATAGTTCCAAGTCTCACTGGTGTCCTGACCCAGAGTAGATGACTATTTCTCTGTTAAATGGTGAACAGAACCTGGACTAACCCATCAGTCCAGTCCCCTTTGCTTTCAGGGTTCCAAATCCTCAGATCTGCTTCCCTAACAGCACTTAACCCTTTTTAGTTCTCAGCATTTTTGTCAGAAAGGTATGCATCCTACAAGTCCCCATGCTCTTCCTCCATTCAGGGATGAAGCAGTCCAGTGCTCCCTCTCCCCCTACCTTCTTACACCTTTAGGCTTTCAGTGTGGCCCCCTTAGGAGTAACCCCCAACCAGTTCAGATGAGCTGCCAAGTGCTGCGCCCGGAGTCAGAAGTCTACAATCGGGATTCCTCAGGCACTTTGAACTTTGCTCCCATCGCTGGTCTGTTGCATTCCCTTCTTGGACTGCCCCATGTGGACGGATCAGACCCGTCAATCTCCCCAAAGTGTATCTTCAGGGCCATCTTCTGTAGCGCTGTCATCTAGGGAGTGGGCATCGTGTATCCACCTGAGGCCGGCCCTGCAGTCCGCTCTGTGAATGAGCTGCTCTGAACAGGAACATTGCCCACCAGGATTGGTGCACCTGAATGAGGTCTACTCTCTCTCCCACTTTCCTGTGGAGATATAAACAATATCCTCCCCTTACGTGCATTAGTGTTCTGGTCCCCCATTTCCGTATTCTCCCCTGCCCCATGGCCTTAAAGGCATATGAGGGGGCGGGGGAAGATGTCTTTCAGCATGGTGCTATCTGCATCTTTTAAATTTTTTTATTGATTGATTGATTGATTGATTGATTGATTGATTTTATGACATATGAATCATTGGATTTGGTCTAGCTCATGCCAGAGTATCTGGTCCTTAGCCTGGGGATTGTGTTGTGTGCATTTTCCCTTATGCCCACTCTTCTGCGCAAACAAGGTTTTACCACGTGCATAGTTCGGGTTTAGCCTTCCTACAATTCTGATGCCGCATTCTTCTTCACAGCCCCACTCCTCCACTTATTCGTTCACTATACAGATTGAATAAGTACGGTGAAAATATATAATTCTGCTGAACACGTTTCTTGATTTTAAGCCATGCGGTATTCCTTTGTTCTACTTCAATGACTGCCTCTTGGCCTGTTCGGCTTCTACCTGAACACAACGAAGTGTTCTGGAATTCTCATTCTTCTCAATGTTACCCATAGTTTGTTATGATCCACACAGTCCAATACTTTTGCATCGTCAATAAAACACAAGTAAACCTCTTTCTGATATTCTCTGCTGTCTTCAGCCACATCTCTTCTGAATCCAGCTTGAATTTCTGGCAAAGCCTTATCAATGTACTGCTGCAGCCATTGCTTAATTATCTTCAGCAAAATTTTATTTGCAGGTGATATTAATGGTATTGTTCAATAATTTTCTCATTCTGTTGGGTTACTTATTTTTAACAGAAAATAAATATGAATCTCTTCCAGCCAGCTGGCCAGGTAGCTCTCTTGACAAACTTAGTGAGTGTTCCGAGTGCTTTGGTTTATTGGAGTATTGGAACATGTAGCATTGCAACAATTCCTGCAGCCCTGCCTTTTGCTAATGACCTCAGTGTAGCTTAGACTTCTGCCTTCCATACCATCAAATCTTGATCTTCAAATGGTTGGGCACTGACCAGTTCTTTTTTGTACAACGACTCTGTACATTCCTTCCATCTTCCTTTGATGCAGCTTGTATAATTCAATATTAGATCCAAAGAATCCTTCAATATTGCAACCCAAGGCTTGCATTTTCCTCAGTTCTTCCAGCTTGAGATCTACCGAGTTCTTCTTTTTCTGACTTTCTAACTCCTAGTATTTCCACATTTCATTATAATATTTTACTTTGTTTTCTCAAACTACCTTTCAAAATTTTCTGTTCATTTCTTTTACTTCATCATTTCTTCCATTTGTTTACATCCAAGAGCAAGCTTCAGAGTCTACTCTGACGTTCGTTTTGGTCTTTCCTGTCTTTTTAATGATATTTTTCTTCTTTCATACATGATGCTCTTTATGTCATCACATAACTCATCAAATTTTTAGTTTTTAATATTTCATACATTAGCTCTGAGTTGAGTTGGTTGTAGTTTGGCTCTCATGAACTTGTCTTAATTTTCTTCAACTTCAACCTAAAGTTGAAGAAGTCTGAGGAAGAGGTCTGCCCCATGCCCCACACTTGGCCCCTGGCCTTGTTTTGACTATTGAGCTTCCCACTTGTCTGTCAATAATCAGTACTGTAGTGGCTTGTGTGTTGTTGCTATGCTGGAAGTATGCCACTATTGTTTGAAAAACACTAGCTTACACCTCATGTATTTGTCTGGGGTGCAGATCAGCACTGCAGGATCAGATGTACATATACGTTTTCACGTTTAAGTAGAGTTGTTGGATTGAACTTGGGTTAACATCTCGGCTAACCACATTGCATAATGCTTTGTAAAGTTTGGGGGAATAGAAGCTCTGCTGTAAGTCAGCTTGCAAACCACCACCACATTTAGATTAGGGAATTTACCAAACCACTTCCCATCCAAGAAGAGTACAAATTTCTCATTTGTGTGGGCACTTAAAAATTAGAACCCAAATGGCTTGTCATTGGATTTTATGCTCTTATTATTTTGCATTTTAGTGAGAATGATGTTTTTAAGATTTCCAAATTCCTACCAAACTAAAATGAAATCCTTTGAGTTGATTCTGACGCATGTGGACCCTTAACAACAAAGTGGAAGTGCCGCGGGGTTTCTAAGGTGCACGCCTTTACAAAGCCGTCTGCCACGTAGTTCTCCTGCGAAGCCACAGTTGGTGCTTTCTGAGCGTTGAGCTAGCAGTCAAGTACTGCACCTCCAGGGATCTTCCTCCAAACGCCTACGTCAGTTAAAACTTAACCCAGTTCACTTTTCTTTTCGAAAATTTTTGTCTGTGATCATGGGAAACATTAAGACTCTGTTTTTCACTCTGAGGGAAGGGAACTTGCCTCTTTCCCAAATTTTTGGCATCCAAATGTGAAAAAATTCGAACACTTGGACTTTGTGAATCTATGTTCCCCTCCACTGTTTTGTGCAAAATAGAATTTTGGGGTGAAATGGCTAAATAGTTTAAGAGAAAAACATAATTTTATGAAGAAAACACTGGACTTCTATGAACTTTTCTCTATGATCCATTTGGATTGCTGACTTTTTATAAGTTGAGGTCAAATTCTAAACCACTTATGTACTAAACTTTACAAATATACACACACCTAACATATTTCTACAAGAAGTAAGTGTGTGTTGGGAAAATATTGGAATGGTGGAGTTCCTGATGGACGTTTTTCTCTCAAACTATTAAAAGAAAGGCACTCATTCATGAGGATATGAACCTTTTAAGTTCTCTGAAGGAAACTCTTCAGTACGGTTACCCGTGCTACCAAAAATCTCAGCTACTTATGTTAGAATGTTCAAGTGCAAGCTACATTCTAATGAATGGAAATCTATAATAACTGCAGGAAATTTCTACAGCAACACATGGTCACATTGAAAACCAAGTTACCAAAGTTGGCTCAGTCAATCAGAGGAAACGTAGTCAGGTTGCTAGCGCTACACCAGTCAATAACCAGGCTCCTAGATCTCAGCGAGGAGGACCAGTGAAAAGTAGGAGCAGTTTACTCTTCTTCGCATTCTTTTAAACAACACTCCGAGCATAGCAAGTTTTCTCTTTCTACAACAGTGGGTGCGCAGTGAAATGCAGTTCTGGACTCAGAAGAAAGAAATCCATGCCACCGTGCAGTGACCACTTTATTCCTTCTCCCTATGAGGCTTGCCTGCAGTGCGACGTTACTATTTTTATCAGCTCGCTTCAACGCAGCTGTTGCTTCGTGTTAACGTGGCAAACGGTGTGAACATTCCAGCAGAGGTGTGTGCATTCCACAGGGACTGGTCTCCTAGCATTTCTGGAACAGATAAAATGTCAGGCAGATATGGGTCAGGGACTTTTCACCAATGAAAGCAATAACATCGCTGACATTTAAATGATATGAAGCTAGGAATCTCTTCCACACCCACCAAGAGCATGCACACAAAACTCATATCTAGAGGCCGAGAAGGCAGGATGAATGTTTGGATGAATGTGTAGCGATCTTGGAAGCAGGAGTCTTCACGTGTTAGGGGCAGTGTGTGACTGCCCCAGGTGCTGACCTTTCATGGTGTCATGAGGTTGGACAACTGTTTTGAGTCGAGTCTGGAGGCTGCTCCAGAGAACCCACTTCCTTTTCCTAACTCAGAATATGACTTGTAATTTAAAACCCTCTCTTTGTATTTCCTCTGTGGGAGAAAAAATAGCATTTTTGTGAGATGTGTGTAGGGAGGGGAAAGGTGCCATATAAAATAGCCAATTTAAAAATATCACTCTAATTGCAGGATTACTTCCCCCCATGGTTTAGCAAATTAGGGGGCAGATTGGAGGAACACTTGGAACTTCTTCAGGAGTAAGAAAACTGTCCAGATACACATCCAATTGTGTAGTCTATGAACTCTTCTGAAAATGTGTTTATGGGAGCTCCCTTCCGGAATAACAACACTTTCTACGTGGGGATATTGTTACCCACATGCTGTAACTTAACATGGGAACATTTGAGCCTTTCCCTGTCTTTAATATGAGGATAAATGATTTCCCTTCCCACTTCAAAATTCTCAGATTCTCTTAAAACCAAATGAAATTCAGTGAGGAAATCAAGACCTTACAAAATCCCTTCCCTAAGTACTCACAATTTGCAGGTTATTGAGGATAAAAACCATGTCTTTTTAATTTCTCTCCAGACTTGGAGCCATTCTGTCAGATTTTTACTTTAAGATTATAAAAAAAGAGTCTAATATGAGATTAGGGTGCATTATATGCTATGGGTTAACACCCATTGTCTATTTTATCCTTGTGGTGGGCCTCGTGTACTGCAAAGCTAGGAAACTAACAACTACTTTTCCAGGACCTATTGCAGTTCACCTTTTAATACCCTCTCATTTTGACCTTGCACTAAGTTTGGAAGACAGATAGGGTCAAGACTACTCTTTTGTTTTTTCAGGTGATGAAGGCTATGAGGAGGTATTAAATTGTGCTACCACATCAGTTGGCCCCAAGAGACAGGGACAGAGCATTCCTACTCTGCTGGTTGAGAGCCAATGCTTCCACACTGCCTTTCTAATATCTGGGTTGCATGTAAAGGGAGGTCTTCTAACAGATGATGTGTCTACGGTGGCTTCTGGAGTCCCCATTTTCTTGATGGTAGCTCTGTTCCACACCAATCATGCCTTGTTTTTCTGGAAATAGTTCCTAGTGACCCGTTCTGAGCCTTCCAGCGAGTGTATGATTGTTTAGTTCCTTTTATTTGTTCATTTTCTGTTCACAATCATTAATGCGGTTTCTGATGTCCACAACTGAGCCATGACTTAGAAGATAAGCAGCACAGAGCACTGGAAACTTGGGTTTTGCTCGAGCTGAATCCTAACTAAGAGGGACAGCTTGCTCTGGAGGAGATTCCTCCATTGGCACTACCTCTCTCTCTTCCAATTAATGTCACAGCCTCCACCTTCGCAGAAAAAAATGGGACATTAATTCCTTCAACTCTTTCTTTTACTGATATGTAAATGGGTTCCATGTCCTAACATGGTCCTTCACAAGCACATCAGCAAACCCATTGGCAGAACTCTTTAAAAATAGAATGCGTATAGGTTAACTTTTGGTATTCCCTTTGAGTCTGTCTCAAGGATCTTATCCAGGGCAAACCGCAAATGTTGTTATAGCTACCATCAAACGGACTACCCCAGGGACACCTGAATTGGCTGGAAACCAAACCCAATCTCCTGCATATCAGCTCACCGCCATGGAGTTGATTCTGACGAATAGTGACCCTTAGGACAGGGTAGAAACGCTCCTGTGGGTTTCTGAGACCCTAACTCTTTACGGGAGTAGAAAGGCTCATCTTTCTCCCACGGAGCAGCTGGAGTTTTCACATTGCTGGCCTTGTCATTAGTAGCCCCGAGTGCCCATTACGTCACCAAGGCTCATGCATAGAAGGTGAAACTTTTACCACTGAATCACCACTGCCCCCTGGCCACCTTCTAGGTAGTAAGAACTCCTTGGTCCTCCTCATTTTCGTTATAGCTTCATCCCACCACACAACCCCCTCCCTCAATTCCTCTGCCCATGCTCAGTGGAATGAAGGTTCCTCTCAACGGAGATCGAGACAAAGATGCCTGCTTCATCAGACCCTGCAGTACCACACCCACACTTTGCCCTTGCCTCCTTCTCAGAGAAGCTAAAAGGGGCCTAACTCCGTCAGCACTCCAAGTTCTTTTCTCATGAGAACACTTCTAATGAGTGACACTCTCCATCTAGCCTTCTACTTTGATATTGGGTGAAAATATATAAAATACCAGATCTTTTCCAAAAGCATATGGATATAAATCTAAGAAAGTAACAAATGTATCCATCCATTGTTAGAAAAAATTATTCATGTGGAATTCACAAAATACAAAATGAACGAATTTAAAGTGAACAATATAATGGCAGTAAGTATATTCATGATGTTGTAGAGCCACCACCTCTACTGAGTTCTAAAACATTTTCATCAAAATAAGACCTGTGCTCATTAAACAGTTACTCCTCATTTTCCTCTCTTCCAGACTCGGTATCCACCAGCCTACTTCAGTCTCTAGCAATGAACTTATTCTGGACATTTTAAATAAATGAAATTGCACACTATGTTATATTGTGTGTCTGGCTTCTTTTACTTGCCAAAATGATTTTCAGGTTCACCTATGTTGTAGCATGTACCAGTTCTTCATGCCTTTTTATAGGATACAGCTATTCCATCGTATGGCTATATCGCATTTTGTTTATTTATTCATCTGATGGTGGAGACTTGGGGGTTAGGGGGGCACTTTTTAATATTGTGAGTACTACTGCAATGAGTACTTCTGTACATGTATCTGTGTTGCTGCTTTCAGGTCTCTTGGGTACATACATATTAGTGTGATTGCGTATCATATAGGAGTTTACATGCAACTTTTTGAGGAACCTCCTAACTTTTCCATGGTGACTGCATGATTTTATATTCCTACTGCAATGTCAAGGTTCCAATTTATACATCTTTCCCAACAGGTATTCTTCTTTTCTTTTAAAAATTATTATATTCATCTTCATGGACATGAAGTGGTCTCTCATTAGAGTTTTGCTTTGCATTTCCCGAATGACTAATACAGCACCCTTGTTGGCATCACAGTTACATGTTTGGGCTACTAACCTCAAGGTCTACAGTTTAAACCATCAGCCACTCCAAGGTAGACAAGACTTTCTACTCCCACAAAAAAGTTAGTCTTAGGGAAACCCACAGAGGCAGTTTTACCCTTACCTATAGTTTAGATATGAGTCAACTCAATGGGAGTGAGTTTGTGTTGCTGATTGAATGATGACTACAGTAAATTCTGTGAAAACTGGAACCTATGTGATGCAGAAAACTTTCAGAGAAAGAAAATGAAAGTATTTTCCACTAAAATGAGTAACAGAGAAATGGTAGGATTATATCCAGTTAAAGGCAGGGTGACCCAGAAAAATAAAGTAATCCTCTCAAGTTCAAGATCTCCCCGTTCTCACACTAGAGAGCAATAGATGTTGAGCACCTTTTCATGAGCTTATTGACCTTTTGTATATTTTCTTGGGAGATATTTCTATCCAGTTAGATCTGACACTGGAGAGACTTCCATTCAAATGGGTGCAACTCTTTAGAAGAATTGTGACCTTGAGCTCATTACTTCTCCAGGCCTTATATTCTTCTTCCATGAATGTACAGATAAGAGTAAGTTCAAATGGTTACCTCCTTGGTGTCTGTCTGAACTTGGCATCAATTGGTCAGCTGAGAGGGACATTCCTGATTGTCTTATTTTACCTTTCAGAATCCTGCTCTTTTCTTCATAGCACTTGACACCGTTTGTTATTATATGTTCTTTCATTGATTCATTCATAAGGTTGAGTCCTATCCCTTCTCCATGGATCATTAGCTCTTGGTGGCCAGATACTATTGACGAGTCTTGTTTCATCCCTGTATGTCCAGGGTATAAAGCATGTAGAGGATGTAGGACAAGGTTTGTTGAATGCAAAGAAAATGTAACAAGTTTTCAAAGGTGACAGTATTTCTAGGAGAATTAGCATAATACCTGGCACGTATTAGGTCAATAGTTATCAATAGGGAAGTTTGGAAATGTGGTGGTGGCATGTTTTAGACTATCATCCTAATAGGGAAGGCAGAGGCCCAGTAGCAGTGGGACATGTCTGGGGGTGGGGTGGGATATGCAGATGACAACCTTCCCTGGTCAAAGTGAGAAACCCTTGAAGCACTTGCTAATGAGGATGATGTATTGAAACCTTCAGTATGGATTGCAACTCAATATCAAGAACACAAAAACCCTCCTAACTGGACCAATAGGTCAATCACGATAAACGAGGGAAAGGTAGGAGTTACCACGGATTTCATCTTGTTTGGTTCCACAATCAGTACTCATGGACGCAGCAGTCAAGAGATCAAAAGAAGTGTTGCTTTGGGTAAATCTGACACACAAGATATTTTTAGAGTATTGAAAGCCAAAGATGTTACTGTGAGAATTATGTTGGGCCTGACCCAAGCCATGGGATTTTCAGTTGCCTCATATGCTTGTGAAAATTGGACACTGAATAAGAAAGACTGAAGAAGAACTGGTGCAAAGACTGAACTGATGCATTTGAATTGCAGCGCTGGAGAAGGATAATGAAAGTACCAGGGACTGCCAAAAGAACGAACACATCTGTCAGAAAAATACAGCCAGAGTGTTCCTTAGAGGCAAGGATGGCAAGACTTGTTCTTACATACTTAGGACATGTTGTTAGGACAGACCAGTCCCTGCTTGATAAAGCAGAGGGGCAGAGAAAAAGTGGAAGGCCTTCCACCAGATGGATTGACATGGGAGCAGCAACAATGGGCTCAAGCAAAGGAACAATCGTGAGGATGATGTAAGGTCTGGCAGGGTTTCGTCTGTAGTACATAGGCTCACTGTGGGTTGGATCCAGCTCAATGGCACCTAACAGAAGCAACATGTTCCTAATTGGGCACTTTTGACCTAGCTTCTATCCAGACCTTGGTGACCTAGGACATGTACTCCTGGGACTTTAGACTCAGTCCTTTCGAGGCACACAACATCCTTGATAGTCCACAATAAAAGGATTACATGTGGAAATCCAGCTGTGTGAACTGGGCTGAAATGCCTTAGTATGAGAAAAAGCAGTTGACTACTGTTCCAAGGTCAGGGAATTGGTGGGCGCTGGACTTTGGTTTGGGTCTCTTGCCTTGAGGGTGTCCAGTGAAAGGTAGCCCAGGACTACAATATGTTTACTGTTTTAGTGTCCTCCTTGCTCTCTTTTGACTTGTATTCATTTGGCATGCAGAGTTCTGCCTTTGTGAAGGAGTGTTATTGAAAATTTTGCCATATCATCAACTCATTAATTGTGTAAATAGTGTCTAGTAATATAAGAGTTTATTCTGTACTAGGCAACAATTTATGTATTGTGGTCTGAAGGTAACCTATAATTGTATAATTTTCCTTTCTCAGCATTGTTTTAAATTCTCTAACAGTGGCTAAATTAGTAACACTATCAAAAGAATTGCCCCAGAGGGATGTTTATAATGTTCTCTATCATAAAAATGATAATAATATCTCTAAAGTGAACCAGAGCCATATATAAACCATAGATATATGAATGGATTAGGGGCTCACATTTACCTCTAGCCTCAATCTAAGAACACTTAGTTCTGATTATGCCCTGCTTGTGAAGATATGAGTGGTAGAGTAAAGTGTGTGGAAGTCACCAGATGGTGCCTGGCTATGGTAAAGAATAACATTTGGAGTCTCACAGGCTCGTCTTCAAACAAGCAGTCATCTAAGACATCAACTAAGTCCACATGGAATGAGTACACCAGCCTGTGTGATCTGAAGATTATAAATATTAAAATCCAAATCTGAAGGAGAGAATGGTATCAGAGCTCAAATTCTGGACACCCATTTTGTAGAAGACTCTAGATGAGAGTGGAAGCCCAAAATCCATTTGCAGAGTCTTCACATGGATTAAGGGTCCAGTGATTTCCCTCTGAACATAATGCAAGGACGTGAACAGTCTTGCTATCAGACATAGAGCACTGTAAAAGCAGTTATGGAAATGCAATGTCTTATCATTTGATTTCCCTTGGACCCATTTTAACAGTTTCCATTTTCAACATTTTCTGCTTTCTCTTTGATGGACGTTTTCTATGCTTTGTCTTTTTGTTGGTTTTTGTTTGTTTGCTTCCTTGCTTCTTGTTTGTGTTTTGTTTCGTTTTATATGTATAAAATCCAGGATAGGTAAATCTATAGACAGTAGCTGGGTTAATAACTGCTTAGGGGCATGGAAGGGAAGGATGAGGGAAATAAGGCACAAGGCAGCACCATAGACAGTGGGCATATGTGGATGGTTGATTGAACACCTGTTAACAAATAAATAAATAAATAATCTGATGATAATTTAATCAAAACCAAGGAAATAATGTTATCAAAGAAGGAGGTTATTATTTTATTTTTAACTAGCGATCACAAGGTCTTTTCAAAATGATGAAACGCACGGACGTCTGGGAAAATGCACATCCACTGACTGAAGGTTCTGAAATCTTGGATTAAGGTTTAAGCTGAACAGAGTGAACAGAATGCAAAAATACATTGTTTAATGCAAATCAGTGGTGCCTGTAATGTGTTATTATTTTAAGATTTCATATTTATGAGATGCTATGTGGGGTCAGTGTCTCCAGTAGCAATTAACGTAGTTCAGGAGTTTAAAGGGTTGCAAATTACTTTGTATGCACTATCAGAAATGACGAGTCATGAAAAAGTCATAAAAAATGACCAAAAAGCCATTTGGTAAAATGAGGAAAATAAGAGAAGGCTTCCAAGAGATGGAGCGACACGTCGTCACCCAGTGAATTCAACATACCCATGCTCATGGGGGTGACATGGGACAGGGCAAGGTTTTCTTCTGTTTACATAAGGAGACCTCATGGTACTGGTGGATAAGCTTTGGACTGCAAACTTCAAAGTCAGTGGTTCAAACCCAGCAACAACTCTGAGGAAGAAAGATGAAGCTATTTGCTCCTAGAAAGATTTACATAATATTCAACAATAGTTGCAAAAGTACATTCACAGTGCAATGCCAGAGATTCCAAAGAGGAACTGAAACAAGAGAAATCATTCCTGCTGCCAGAGGGATCTTGGCTCAAAGCAGAAAATTCTGAAAAGTTGTTTACTTGTGTTTTATTGACTATGCTAAGGCATTCAACTTTATGGATCATAAACTATGGATAGCATTGAAAGAAATGGAAATTCCAGGATACTTTATTGTGTTCATGTGGAACATATACACAGGGCAAGAAGTAGTTGTTTACACAGAACAAGGCAATTCTGAGTGGCTTAAAATCAGGAAATGTTAAGGCAACCAAAATCCTCACCACTGGACCAATGAGTAACATTATAATAAAGAGAGAAAAGATTGAAGTTGTCAAGGATTTCATCTAGCTTGCCTCCACAGCCAATGCTCATGGAAGCAGCAGTCAAGAAATCAAATGCCACATTCAACTGGGTATGCCTGCTGCACAAGCCCTCCATGTGGTTTTTATCTCCTCCGAGCATACGAAAGGTGGACACTGACTACAAAAGACTGAAGCAGAATGGACGTATTTGAATGATGGTGCTGATGAAGAATACTGATAGTATGGACCGCCAAAAGAACAAACAAATCTGTCTTGAAGGTGCAACCAGAATGTTTCCGAGAAGGGAGGATGGTGAAGCGTACTCTGGACATGTTATCAGGAAAGACCAATCCCTGGAGAGAGCCATCACGCATGGTCAAGTAGAAAGGTGGTGAAAAAGAAGAAGACTTTCATAGACAGGAATTGACGTCGTGGCAGCAAAAATGAGTTCAAACATAACAACTGTGAGAGGGCACAGGATTGGATCGTGTTTCTGCTATGGGTCAGAAACGACCAACAGTGGCTGACAACAATAACGGCACAACAACGTGGTTTCGAGATAGGCTTGTTGTTCTTCTGAACAAAACAAATCTCATTGCCATCAATTGGGGGCCAACTTATAATGCCCCTCTGTGGTTTTCCCACACTGGAACTCTGTACAAGAGTAGAAAGCCCCAACTTTCTCTTGCAGAGCAGCTGGTGGTTTTGAACTACCAACCATGCAGATTGCAACACGCCACCAGGGCTCCTGTTGTTGATCTTAGTTGCTGTCAAACTGATTCCAATTCATATCACTGTCATTGTGTCAATTCTGACTCATGGTGACCTTAAATTGTAGCATGTGTCAGGACTTCATTTCTCTTTATGCTTTAATAGAATGTCTGAAATGAAAAATGTGCTTCCCCAAAGGAACACCTGAGTCAGTTAGAGAAAGAAAGGAGAAGAGGAAACAGGACAAAACTGTAATGTTATCAGAGGGAATGAAAAAGAAATGAACAGGCGGCAGACATAGTTGAAGAAAAAAATTAAATACACCTCATTTTTCTTTATTGAGTATTTATATACAACAAGATGAGTTAATTTTAACTATACAGTTTTATGAGCATTGACACTTTACAATCATGTTATAGAACTTTTCTATTGCCCCCAAGTTCACTTGTACCTTTTGCAGTCAATCCTCTCCCTTCATCCATTATCTCAAGCAACTACTGATCTGCATTCTATCCTTATAGAATTTTCTATAGAACTAATCTGTGGCAGTTACATAATCTGTTGTCAATTTGAGACAAATAGTGAAGGGGTGGAGTTCATCCTGTCAATCAGGTTGCAGCTTGATGACCTCATTTGGAAGTGCCATGGAGATAAATAGCTTGCTGGAGGTGGAACACAGACTCACTCCCTGGGAGACATTGCAGCTGACAAGATACATGGAGCTACACTAGTGCCCTGAGCTGAAGGAGCCACATAGGAACCCCTGCTAGCACTGAGATGCTTACACCACCACTGGATCCACAAGACTTTCCACACACTTGCCTGTGATCTTCCTACATGCGGCGTCATTTCTTGTGCTTCGTGAGTCTGAAGAGGAATTTATAGATTGGTATTGGACATATGGGCTAATATTGGACCTCTGGACTTGAGCTGGACTGGGCTGGGACGTTTTCTCAATATTCAATTGCTCTTGTATATAAAACTCCTTCTTATACATATATGAGTGTCTCTACAAATTTGTTTCTCTAGTCTACCCAGACTAATATATGATCACAAGTGAACTCACATAGCATGCAGTTGTGTGGATTTTTTTTTCACGTAAGCATAAAGTTTTAAAAATTTAGCTATGGTGTTGCATGTATCAATAGTTTGTTACTTGTATTGCCATTTAATATTCCATTAAGTGTGTATGCAACCATTTATTCATCTATTAATCAATTGACGAATATTTAGGACTCTTCTAGTTTGGAAAGTTAGGGGGGAAATCATCTATTAGTCTTTGAATATAATATTTATGTGAGAAATATGTTTTCATTTCTCTTGGGTTGTATGGTTTATATGAAATGTGAAATTATCCAGAGTAATTTCAACAAGATGGTAGCCAGGCAGACATGCTACACAGACCCTCTACAACAAAGACATGAGTGAACAAATGAAACAGATATGAAAGGTAATTTTGGAATCTTGAGCCTCAGAGGAAAGGCTAGAGAAATGGATTGACTATCAACTGGGAGAAGATGCTGAAGAAATACAACAAGAGAGGAGATAGACAGATGGATTGTTGAGTGGGATAAGGCTGTTCAGCCATCTTCAGCTTTTGCAAGAACATTTGATCAAGACAGCAACCTGACAATAAATGCTGCACCCTCCTGGGAACCGGAACCAGCCCCTACCTCACTCACCTAGCTAATGACACTACCGCGCCTCCTGGAACAGATTCAAGCCATTCCCCCATAGATTGGGTCCCTGGTTCACCAGCCCCACACCTGGAGGCGTGGGAACTCTGCCTCATCAGAGCAACAGAACAACCAGTGTCAGGTCCCTGTCCACTTCTGTGGGAAACAACTCTCCATGACTAGTCACCCTGGCCTCAGTTTCCCCATGGGCTCCAAAGACTTAATCCTGAGAACAAGCACCTGAGAACAAGACCTCGGCCACAATCGGAGCCAGCAAAAACTTTCTTTATCCAGTACCCTGACTACAGACAACACCTAAGCTGTCAGGAACTCCTTGTAGCACACAGCATCCCTTCTCCCTCCTTAGCACAACACACCATGTGCTTTTGGCCGGAGGGGTGCTGATCCATACACGGAGCCCTCCTCACGGTTTTCTCCTCTCTGGGTCCTGCACCTGCTATTTCCTCTTCTCTGGGTCCTGCACCTGCTATTCCCTGTTTTGTTTGTTTTCTTTTCTTTCCCTTTCCTTGTTTTCATGCTTTCTCTGTTTTTCTTTTGACTTCAACTCTCTCCCCCTTTCCTTCTTCAGCCTCTTTTTAAATTTACATTTGGTGGTTATTTTTTTCCTTCTCTATTCTCTTCTTCCTCTTTTCTCTCCTACCCAGTTTTGCTTATTGTATTTTATTTTCTTGTTTGTTTTCCTCTTACCCTTTTTATCTTTTTAGGGGTTACATTTTTTTTCATGTTGTTTTGAGCATGGTTTCTGCTGCTTATTTTATTTTACTTTTTGCTATTATTTGGCTTCGATTTTTCCCTCTTTTATATATTTCAATTGATTTAATATATCATGTTCTTTTATAAATTTCCATACATGCATGTTCCAAAATCCAGGCTACATTCCTTATATGTTGTTGTTTTTTTAAATCAATTTATTAGGGCTCATACAATTCATCATAATACATAGATCAATTGTGTAAAGCACATCTATACATTTGTTGCCCTCATTATTCCCAAAATTCGCTTTCCTCTTGGGTTCCCAGAATCAGCTCATTTTCCTTTTTTCCCCTCCCCCTCCCTTCCCCCTCCCCTCTCCCTCATCACCCTTGATAATTTATAAATTATTATTGTATCTTATATTACACTGCCCGGCGTCTCCCTTCACCTACTCCTCTGTTGCCCATCCCCCAGAGAAGAGGTTATATGTAGTTCCCTGTGATCAATTCCCCCTTTCTACACCCCCCTTCCCTCCTGGTATCACCACTGTCACCCCTGGTCCTGAGTGGTTCATCTGTCCTAGATTCCCTGCGTTTCCAATTCCCATCTGTACCGCTGTGCATCATCTGGTCTAACCAGGTCTGCAAGGGAGAATTGGGGTCCTGGTAGTTGGGGGGAGGAAGCGTTTAAGAACTAGAGGAAGGTTGTGGGTTTCATTATTGCTATACTGAACCCTAAGTGACTCATCTCCCCACTACCCCTCTGCAAGGTATGTTCAGTTGTCTAGAGATGGGCATTGGGTCCCCATCATGCGCTACCCTCATTGACGAGGATATAACTTATATTTTATTTTAACTTATATTTTATTTTCTTATACCACCCAACTGGAGATAGCAACCATGACCACAGCACCTACCCACACCTATACCTCCTGCAGTCTCACCTGCTGTCAAAGGGCAATGATCCTTGATCATCAGTAGAGAGCAGCCAATATCAGCCAAACCCACTCTCAATAGTGCTACAAAAACAATGAACTGAAAACTTACATTTACAATCACTGTCATACTGACCAGGAAACAAATGGCGAGTCCCTACGAATACAATTACATAAACTTATAAAATAAATATAAATGAAAAACCACACTGGCTCACAGGCATGGAAAATTTCATTTCACAGGAAGAAACAAGATAGAATGGCTCAAGCAAATGACCAAACTACAGAACCAGAAGACCTTGCACAGTAAGAAATGGCATTGGAGCTTCAGGATAAAGCACTCAAAAAGGTGATATTTAGGTACTTTCAAGGAGGAAGATCAAGAAAGCTACAGAAAATGGAAAAAAACTCAAGTGAGTTCAGGAAAACTGGCAAAATTAATGAAAAATTAGAAACAACACAAAAAAGCACAACTAGAAATCCGGAAGATTAATACTAAGATTTCAGAGAAAGATAATGCACTGAAAGAGCAAAAAAGTAAAATTGAATCAATGGAATTTGTAAGCTTAAACACAAACCTTTCACTATCAGTCTACCAGAAACACACACACATGCAGAGACAGAGAGAGAACAAAAAACTCAAAGAAATGCCAAGAATTATGGAGGACGCCATCGCAAGGAATAACTATGGGCACTTAGAATATGTTGCTGCACAGGTGAATGTTAAAAAAGAGTAAGGACTATGAATTTTTGATTTCCAAACTAGGCAGCTTCCCAGTTACCCAACAACTCACCTTAGAAAGAACCCTGATTACAAGTGCCATTTTAAAACTGGTTCCCCGAATTCAACAAAAAATTGTCTCAGCTTTGCCAAATTAGTGTGAACTGACTGAATGCCAACACTGCTCCTAATCCACCCAAAGTCCAACACCCCCCAAGGACAGTGATTATATGTGTCGTCTTCCCCTGGGTCACTTCAGCTTAAAGTTCAACAGAGTACTTCCATTCCTTGGTTCTGTTATAAGTGAGTCTAAGGTATAGTTGGTTTATTGGGGTTTCTGGTTCGGGTCCTTCTGTGTGGTCTATGAAGGGTGTTGTGTATTTCAGAAGGACAGAGTCTAATGTCCCAATTGTCTATAGTATGTTTCCTGGGCTATTAGGGTTGGCTAGGAGCTCAGTCAAGAGTGCCCAATGAGGAATGTAATACCTGGCTCATTTTCCCCTTGGGGTCTATACAAGCCAAGTGAAGCATTTTTCCCAAAGGATGGGGCCCCCATTCGGCCCACCCACCATCAGAAGTGTGATTGTTCTTTCTGATACAGAATGACCACCCTAACACCTAGATACGGTCTCCCAGTACAGTTCACTAATTACTCTTGTAGGATTGTCTGTTAATGTGTGGTGAGTGCAGAACACTGCTATATGGTAGGAATTAATTGATATTCTCCTTCTACCCCGTACATGTGTAACTAACCCTGTCTGTCGTGAATCCATCTCTTTTGAGGAGGCTTTTAAGGTGTTCTAACAAGGGCAATACATAGATTATAGGAGCTGGTAGGCACCTTGCTTCATTGCTTGGGGTACCCAGTTAGAAAACGACATGGCCTAGGAACAAGAGCCTATCTGTCTGAATGTCAGTTTTTATTTGAAGAAATACTTTGTTCTTTCTTTTTCCTCTCTAGTTTTATCCTTAGAAATTTAGTCCTAAAGTAATTCAATATTCTTTAATGAAATCATTATGGAAATTTCTGTCTCCCCTCTTATTTCCAACTTTAGATAAACATCTTTGTATATTCACATCGTGTTCCAAAACTCGGACTCTTTCAGTTACACCTTATTTTAATATAATTTTAAGTCATATTTTATAACTAGGGGAAAAATTATCCCTTTTAGTTTTGTTTTCCTGAAGACTTTTTTTTTAACTTACTAGTTCATTGTGTAGTCTGTAGTCTCAAAAACTTCCAAGCAGCCAGCCAAGACACAATAATTGGTCTCTATTCACCTGGATTTCACAGGAAAAAACAGAGAGTCAAGAATAGGAGTAGGGAAGAAGAAAAAAAAGAATAGGAATAGGGTGTAGAATATCTGGCTAAGTGCCTCCGAGAACAAGTAACTCCATGAGACCAGAAGAACAATTTGCTGAAAGATTTCATAGAGAATCCTGATGAGGAGGGAAGTACATAGAATTGCAAATCCTCATGAAGCTCATACGTACGGGAGCCATAGAGAGTAGGTGAACCCATGTAAACATTGTCCTGAGATCATCTTTAAGGCCTAACCCAAAAATCTCCCCTGAAGGCACCATCAAATTAAAAAATAGTTTAACTTATCTAGTCAAACAAGTTGGCCTTGAGCATTACGGTCTTTAAGGCCTCACTGAAAGGAATCAAATTGACAATAGCAACTCAAGATTAGATAGGAATCGTAAGGAGCTTTTTTTAGTGAAGAATTTTATGTTAACAACTCAGGGGAAGTGAGAATAATGTCACAACAAAATGTGTGATCGATGTGGCTAAATTGCACATGTCGAAATTGTTTAATTGGTAGATGTTTTGCTGAATGTACTCTCAACAGTCATGGAGAGATTGTGAGAAAACTCAAAACCGTCAGTCAGAATAAGGTCACAGGCCGACTGCAGAACACATCATTTAGTCACATTCACATTTACATTGAAGTTGAAGAAAATACAAGCAAGTCCATGAAAGCCCAAGTGAGATCTTGAGTATATCGCATTCTAATTTAGAAATCATGACAAGAATAGGTTTGGCGCATTGAACATGAGTGAGAGAAGATCAGATGAATTGTGAGAGATGACATCAAGAACGTATTCCATGAGGGGACTTTGGGGAAGATAGCCACCAGCTAATAAGCACAAGAGGATCTCATCAACGAGGACAAGAGGAGAGGGGCCGGGGAATAACAAGAAGGAAAATCTAGGCTTCATAGAAGCCAGGGGAACAACTGCAAAGCTCAGTGAGCAGAGGGCTCTATAATTCAGAGCCTGTGTGAGCGAGCAAAGCAAGGAGAGGAAGGAGCACAGCACTCACTACATTACACATGGGGTTTAGCAGCCTCTGCTGGCTGCCATTGGCAGCCACTCTGTGATTCCCTCTTAGGAGTTTTCTATATCTCCCCTTCACTAATTACAACTGACCCCGGGCTACTACTGTGCACCCCACCTCTGCACACATGCGCCATGGGCCCCCCCACTGATGCCCATCATGAAGCGCCTCCTTCTCTGCCCCTGCTTCTCCCTCTTAGTCACTGCAGTCAATGATGGCCCTGCACAGACAGCGGCCCATGCCAACTTCTCAGCACGAAACACCCCAACACTCAATGTTGGTGCTCCCTACCACCACCACCCACCATGGAGGCCACACCCTGCCACCAAGCACAAAGGTGCCATGCCACCCAGCATGGAGCCTCCACCCTACTGCCCAGCATATAGGCTCCCCTGCTTCTGGCAATCACTCCCACCACTGTTATCTCAGGGACAGCGCCTGCCTCCACCACAGTAACTTCTACTCTCTCTCAGCTCTTCAGCCTACCTTTTCAGCTTCCGTTAGCATGTGAGAGGTCGCAGGGCACAGCAATTGTACCCTCAGCCTACTTTTGCAGTTTCGGCTGCAGCAACTGAGGGGTCTCAAGTCCTCAATGTGTATTGTAGCTGCTGCTGCTACACCTATCCCCATGGTCCACCTTAGCACTGCTGTCAGAGAGAAGGGCATCTGTAGTAAAATGCACCTACCAAGGCTGCTCCCTTTTCCAGCAGAGCACTACAGCCAAGGCCAGTGAAATGCAAGGTCCAGTTGTAGAACTAATTCCCGGCTGCCACTGCCCAGGCTGAGTACAGACACACTGCCATACCTATCGTATATGGCTCCACCAGCCTACAAGAGCATTTCTCAGCCTCCAATTCAGCACCTCACCAGTTTGCACAGCACATTCACCCAGGAGTGTCACCACTCAGAAAATTACAACAGCAGCAAGATTCTTGGGATAGCCACAAACAAACCACAATTTTATATATATATACTTTCCCTTGTTGTTTTTTGATTGTTTGTTTATCTTATTCTCTTTCTGCACCCATTATATCTTTTCATTCATTATCTTTTCCTCTTGAAACCTATGTATATAATACCTATTAATTTTATGGCCATTTTAAAATACATTGTTTTTATTAAAATGTTAACCTTTTGTGGCCTCTTTCCCTCCTCATTTTCCCTTATTTTTATTTCTTCTTTATTTCTCCTTTTAGTTTTCTGGTTCCCATTCATCTACCCTTGTACCACCCAACAGAGTCAACTACCTACACATGAGCCAACAGGCCACTCGATACTAATAGCTAAACCATAGAAACTGCAGTCAATCACAATATGCACAAAAAAGTCAAGAAAAACATGCACAAAAAACTTAATGACACCCAGGAACAAAGGATTATTTTGAAGACAAAGCCTAGAATTACCAGATATCAAATTCAGAAGAAGGGTGTTCAGGCACCTCCAGTAGATGGAAGCAGATATATTTTTTCTGTGTCTTACATGCCTGGTCATCTCTGATTGGAGGCCAGTGTTATAAATTTTACCTTGTTGGGTGCTGGATTTTTTTGGGATCTCTATTCCTATAATATACTTGATTCCTGTTCTGAAACTCAGTTAAGTTTCTTTGAACCAGCTTTACCCTTTCAGGGTTTGCTTTTAAGCTTTGCCAGGAGTGATCAGAGCAGCTTACCCTAGGGACCCCCCTGCCCCCCACCTCTACTGCTAAGGCAAATCACTCTGGTTCTCTGTGGTCTATGAAACTCTTCCCTGCTCAGTGAGAGACCCCGGTATTGTTCCTTGAGTCCTTTCAGGCTTCTCCCCCTATTTCTTCAACTCAGGGAGACCACAAGGCTTTGCCTGGGTTCTCTTTCACAGAAATTCTGAGGTATTCTCTTTTGGTAGCATGCTTGGGCAATTTAGGACTTATCTGATTCATTTTTCCATCTTTCAGGGGTAAATATTTGTTGCCTGGTACCCCTATACCTTAAAAGTGGTTGTTCTATATATTTTCCCCAACTTTAAAATTGTATTGGCAGAAGATACATTTAGTCAATGTTACTTCTTCTTGGCTAGAAGAAGTCTTTAGAAATATTGAAATAGCAGAGATTTAGCCTCATATTGAATATGAATGGGAAAACATATTGTTTATTTTAATGCAGCAGTTTTTAACTGATTTTTACACTAGAGACCTCTCTGGCTATCTTGTGAAAACTATGGACAACTTACTGGACTAGTGGGTTTTTAATACATAGAGTATATAAGTGTACAAAGGAAAAAATTATCATGCATAGTTTTAAAGCTCACTGCCGTCAAATCAACGCCAACTCATATAAGAGAGTGTAGGGTTTCCAACACTGTAAATCTTTATAGGATGAGGCAGCCTCATCTTTCTCTCTCAGAGAGGTTGGTGGGTTTGAACTACTGACTTTGAAATTAGTAGTTCAACACTAAATGCACTGTGCCACCATGCTCCTTATATTGGATATAGTTTTCAAAATATTTTAAATGAATTTACATATATAACAATTACAAATTATTACATTAGTAATAAATGTGTGCTTCTTAGTGAATGCATTAAATAATAAGATCTAGCATTGGGTCAAATAACTACTTTAATTGATAAGTAGTAATAAATGTAAATGATATTCTAAAATATATATTATATTATACTACTTTTTAAATATTTCTATATGTTCTATTGATAATAATGTTGAGATACTACTAATATGACTGTGACTTGCTACCAACATGCATGTGGAAGGAAAAACTAAGTTAGAGATTAGTGTAACTAAGCATGTAATTGCTCTCTTATGCAAGTTTCTAAACCCCTGAATTCTATCCCTGGACCATTTGGAGGATCTGTGAACCCAGGTGTGGTCATTATATAATCATTTGTCAATTTGAAAGAATTAAGAGTGAAGGGGTGGAGTCTAGCCTGTCAATCAGGTCATGGTCAAGGAGGCCTCATGTGGGCATGGCCTTCTCCTGAGGATTCTGGGAACTCCTGTCTTCCTCCTTGGAGGCGGGAGACACAGTATCTCTCAGCTCACTCTGTGGGAGACATTGCAGCTGACAAAACAAGTGGAACTATCTAGTGCCCTGAGCTGGAGGAACCACATAGAGACCCCTGCCAGTACTGAGATGCTTACACCACTACTGGATCCACAAGACTTCCCACCCACTGGCCTGTGATCTTCCTGCATTTGGCATCACTGCTTGTGTTTTGTGAACCTAAAGAGGACTTTATAGATTGGTATTGGACATATGGGATAATATCAAACTTATGGACTTGATCTGGACTGTGCTGGGATATTTTCTCAATATTCAATTGCTCTTGTACATAAAGCTTTTTCTTATACACACATGAGTGTCTATGAATTTGTTTCTCTAGTCTACCCTGACTAACAAACCAGGGTAAGAACCCTCTTTTAATAAATAGGACTTTGAGCACCTAGGAATTAGGATTTTTTCACAATTGGTCGAACTTGTGAAATACAATTATTTTATTTGAGTCTACCATGAGGATGCCTTGTATTATAGGACTAGTTTAGAAGTATGGGAGGAACAGTGTACACAGAACAAGTTGGTCCCCAGGTCAAAGTAAATCGTCTCTCTGTGGTTCCTACACCAAGAACTTCCCTCCCAAAGCTGAGGAATCAACCTGTAAAGTGGCTTCTTGCTTAACTCCACTTTGATATCTCAAGTCTCATCATTCAAAATTGATGAATTTAGCAGGTCTTCCCCTTGGTTTTGTCTATCGTCTCGTCCCAGTCCACAGACCCTGGGTATGTGGACACACAATTCTGTCTCTGTTCAGTTTGTCCCAACCAGAAAGCCACTGTCATTTTTCAGTTGTTCCCATCCTCCCTCCAAACGCCATTCGTCATATCCTCCTTTTTATTTCTGCCTTGAACAGGCAGTTGTTATGATGAAGCCAGACTTCTTTCAGAATTCCATGAGAACCAGTGTCAGGCCATCACAACTCTGGAAATGCAAACGGAAACAGCTATGATGTGGAGCTGGCTGGTAAGGTCTCTGTGAGTCATGATGGAAACACTGTCCCCAGATGCTGCTGAGAGGGACTAGGGAGCTGGCGAGTCCATCTGTCAGATGAGAACTTGACCCCTTAATATCTTAAAACATGTGGGATGTTGGACTTTCCATCTGGCACCCGGGTGACATTAAAATTTGGATTGTTTTATTCTATTTTTGGGTCTTTTGCCATTTCCAAGTTGTTTAAAAATGTTTTTTTCAGGTTACAAAAATGATGCATATTCATTGTACAAAAGTTTTAAAAGACAGACACACACACATAAAAAAAACCTTACCACCCAGGGATATAAATTTTTGAAATGTTGCATTTTTAGGTGTTTTTAAAATTATGCTGGATATAATATTTTTATAACCTGTGTTTTAGTAACAGTATAATCCAAACAGCTCCTATTTTTAATATTATAAAACTCTTTCATTTTTGCCCTTCTTGTTAGCTATCATAGAGTTGTTCCTTGGTTCATGGCATCCTCACACTTGACAAGATGAATTATTATGATCAGTGGTCAAATTTTCAGCTTCCATGCAGTAGGACAAGTCTCAATTCTCAGCCAATGAACTTCATGAGCTGCCATGTGTCAGTGAAGGTGTGTTTATGGCTATAATGCTGAGAAAGCCTCACCAGAGTTTCCAAATTAGAGATGGACAAGGAAGAAACGCCTGATGATCTACTCACAACAATAAGTCAATGAAAATTCTATGCATTTTTGCTCTAAAGGGGGTCAAATATAAAACTATCTAGCCCAAATAATTCTTTTTAAAAATGAGGAATATGAAGTTCCTAGAAGGTAAACAATTTTCCCATGTTCCACAAGACCTGTGCCCATCCCAGACAATGCTGAATGAAATTTGCCCCTGACCTATATCTTGCATTAAATAACTAATCTGAGATTTCAATAGGGCAAGTGTTGGACCTACTAACTGAAAGTTCAGTGGTTCAAGCATACTTCTCAAGAGAAAGAGAAAGATGTTGAAATCTGCTTCTTAAAGACTTAAAGCCTCAAAGCAGTTCTATTCGGTCCTCTACAGTAGCCACAGAAACCCAGGTGGTCAAGTGGTTACAAGTTAGGCTGCGATCAGCAAGGTTGGCAGTTTGAAACCACCAGAAGTCTGTGGGACAAAGACTGGGCTTTCTACTCCCATAATATTTACAATCTCAGAAACCCGTAGGGGTCACTACGAGTCAGCATTGCCTTAATGACAGTGAGTTTGATGTTAGAGTAGCTATGGATCAGAACTGACTGGATGGCACGTTATTTTGTGCATGTTTTTGATAATGAAGTTTAAAATTTGAAACAGGAAAAATTATTTTCCGTGGGAAAAAAAGATTTTTATAATGTGGAAATTAAAGACAAAAGAAAGCATTGAAAATTTTGAATGAGCTTTCTTTTGAAAAATTGTATAAACTTGAAAAAAAACAGTGCCACTCTGACTCATGAAAATTACATGTATGTCAAAGTAGAACAGTGGTGTAGAGGTTTCAGTGGCTCTTTTTCAAAACGTAATCTCTATGCCTTTGTTCTGAGGAACCCTTGGGCAAACTTGAAAAGCTAATCTTTTGGTTAGAGGCTGAATGCATTAGCCATTTGCACTACCCAGAGGTTCTGATAAAACAATAGGGATCTATAATTCATGTGCTGGAAGAGTTCGGGAAGAATTCTTAGGAAAAAATAACAAAACAACCGTAGGAATTGAAACATATAGAGAGAAGATATAGTAATCTACAGAGAGAAAAAATGAGACACACAGCAAGTGAAATGAAAACGATCATAGTCATGCTGTGTGCAACAAGCCAAGAAATACTTGGACCCACAGAACTTGGAAGAGACAAAGAACCAATTCTCCTGCAGAGGAATTTGGCCCTGTCTAGGCCTTTATTTCAGCCCAGTGAAATTGATTTTGGATTTATGATCTCTAGGATTGTATGAAAATAAATCCCTGACATTTGCTACAGTAGTCGCCAGAAACTGATAGAGATGGATTTTAAAAATTAAAATAAGGAGAGGTTTAAGATGGTGTCAAGGTAGGATCACACCCGCCCTGTGCTCCTGCTGTTAGATTGGAAAATTAAAAGGTAAAGAGGCCAATAGTGGCAGGGAGGGTGCCAGAAATAGAGTTCAAGTGTTCTAGCAGCTGTAATTCAGACCTGCCCCCTGAAAATTTCACTCACAGAGCTATTTGAGGGCTCGCTGAAATGCTCTAAGTTCACTGCGTCTACCTGTGGGCTCCGCCAATCCCTAATCAGGTTCAGCAGGACTGTGTCCACCACCACTTCCTCTGCCCAAGATCCGATACCTACAGCATGTAGTCGTTTCCCAGACTGCTGTCTCAAGGTGATCCTAATCTCGGGTAAACAGAGAGTCTCCTAGAACTAGCCACAAAGTCTCTCTGGAGGTCACCTCTATGCAACCCCCACTCCTGCATTCCTGGGCTTTGCATCTCCTCTCCCAGGCCAGGATCAGAGCAACCGCATTGGCCCTCCCCTTTCCCCCTCTGCTCAGATCCCCACCTGCCAGCATGGGAAACAACAGGTAATTAGACACAAATTTGCTGTAATTGGGGAGCCCCTAGGATATTTACCTGAGTATAGATCCCCAGAGTACAGCCTGCAGAGTTTTGCAGGAGGTGCAGAGGGAGAATTCAGACCCAGTGGGCCCCAAACTCACTGAGCTAATCTGATCCTCCTTCCCTGTGGGACAAAACAGCAGCACAGCCCCAATACCAAGGCATCCTACAAGCCCATTATTAAAATAATAATAATAATAATAATAATAAATGCTCTCAATCTGAGGCTGTGTTCCTTTTTATAACTTTGAATGTAAGCCACCAGAAACCTTGTCCATTCACATAGCTTTAACATAACAAGGCAGGCAGATAGAAGATCCCTGAGCACAGCTTACAGAGTTTTAACATGACAAAGCAGGAAAGGTCAACAGCAGCTGGAAACTGCAGCCCAGACCAAAAAACGAATTCTACCAGTTTGGGGAATGACAGACAGTGTTTAAAGACTGATAATAGTGGCCATGACCAGTTTGTCTCCATCATGCAGCCCCAGGCCTCACAGAATCCCCACCAGGCCAACCCTGTCCCCACTGCCAGCCTCAATCCACCCCTTGAGGCCTGCCTCCAATGCTCTCCACCAAACGGTGGCAGCAACTTGCCCAATAGACCTACACAGCACCCCCTCCTGCAGCCTGCAATCGTCCAGCCAGTATCCTTGAAAGGACCATCCAACCCACCCTCCACCCAACAGAATAGGCTGGAGTGAGAGGGAAACCCAGAGGGACAAAGCCATTGCCCAACCCCCAAGGGCAGTTGGCTACAGGCAGCCTGCAGAAGCACTCCTAGCAACCTCCCAGAGCCTAGGACTCTGTGACTCCTGGGGAAATGTTGCTAGCTCCTGCAAACCACCATGCAGACAGCAAACTGCCTCAACCACCGCCATGAAAAATCAGGAGAAATAAAAGGCAATGTTGGAGGAAATCCTGAGCCAAACAACAGTCATAGAAGAAGCAGATGATCTGCCTCAGAAGGAAATCTTCAGAATGCTGAATCATACAGGTTATGAGGGAAGCAATACAGATAAAGGATGAAATTTTAGAGGAGATGAAGGCCACGCACCAAAGGGAAATACAAGAGTTAAAGGACAAGGTAACAAAAGCAAATAAGAAATTCTCATACTTCACCAACAGACTATAAGTAGCAGAGAATTGTACCAGTGACCTCAAGAATAACCAGGCAGATTTCAACAAATGGAAAAGACATTCAAACAAGACAATCAGAGAAGCTGAAGAAAACCTGAAAACAATGTCTGACGCTATGAAGAGGGATCAACATTAGAGTAATTGGACTACCAGAACAAGACACAGTGAAGAATCAATGGCAAAAAAAGCAAAGGAATTCTTAACGGAAAACTTCCCCAGTAAATGAATGAAAATCAGGCAACCATTCAGGAGGCTAAAAGGGCACAAGCTAGACTGAATCCCAATAAGAATTTGCCAAGGCATATAATAGTTAAACTATCCAACTTTCAGGAAAAGGAGAAAATCATAATAGCAACAAGGGGAAAAAAAGACAGTCACCTATAAAGGTACCCAAATAAGAATATGCTCAGACTTATCAATGGACACCATGAAGAAGAGGAGAGAGTGGAGTAACATATTCTAAAAGTTGAACGGAAATTAAAACCCAAGAATACTCTAGCCAGCCAAATTTTCTATCAAAATAGATAGAGATGTAAGATTCTTCCTGGAAAAATCAAAACTCAAACACATGAAAAGAAACCCAACTCTACAAAAAAAATTCTTACCGACCCAGTATGGGCCGAAGAACAACACTCACCAAACACAAAGAAGAGATCACCACATAGGGCAGCCCCATCCAGAGCTGCACTGCTTGTCTTTTGGGAAACATTGCTCTCCTTCCTGTTTGGTTCTTTCCGTTTCTCCGAGAGGTGTTTTCCCTTTCTTTATGGTTTCAAGCAAGTGTTCTTCCATGTTTTCTTGTATTATGTTCTCTGTCGATTTTGTTTGTTTGTTTGTTTTTGGGTCCCATTGAGACGTATGTTGTTCCTCTTGATAATATCCCATATCGTTCGTAGGCTTTCTTTGGATTCCTTTGTTCTTTGATTGTTTCTTTCATCAATTGTACTTGAGTTCACTAATTTGCCCTTCCATTTATTTGATCCTATACCCGAGTCTTTGAGTGTGCTCTCTAATCCTGTTATTTATGTTCAGTAAATATATTCAGTACGGTTTTTAGTTTTTCAATGTTCCCATTGTTTTCCTGAACATGCCCTCCATACATTGAATGTACCTAGACACCATTAGATTGAATTCTATTTTTAGTAATACTAGGTCCTCTTCTTTAGAGTGATTTCTTTGGGTTTGGGTTTTGTAGAGTTATTTTTGTCAGTTTTTCTTGAGTTCTTTGTGTGTACGCCAGTTGACTGCTGTGCTGCGCGTCATGACAGTGCAGCTGTGAGTGTTTGATAGGCTGCTGGGTCATGTGGGGTAGTTGGCTTTGTTGGTGGCACAGTATAGGTTTAATAGAAACCAGTTAACAAACAGTAAAGTGATGGAGAAAAACAGAGAGAAGTAAGGAAAAGGTAGAGGAGCATCAGCATTGTAAGATATGACAAAATAATAATTTATAAATTATCAAGGGTTCATGAGGGACGGGGAAGCAGGAAGGGAGGGGCAAAAATGAGGAGCTGATGCCAGGGGCTTACGTGGAGAGCAAACGTATGGAGAGCAATCTTTATACAATTAATGTATGTATGGATTGTGATAAGAGTTGTATGAGCCCCCAATAAAATGATATTTTTAAAAAGTAGAGGAGAAGAAAAAAATTAGAGCACATAAAAACGGCCGAAAGATTTATTAAAATAATGAATAATGTATTTTAAGAAGGGTAGTAAAATTTATACATATCATAAAAATGTTTCACATAGAAATGGAGAAGAAGAACAGAAAGTGATCGTGGCATATGTGCAAGGGTGGGGAAGTCACAGAAGCATTTCAGCCTGGTGATCAGTGGTGAATGGGAGGCATGGCAATGGTGGACTCTCTAGGTGGGTGACCCACAAAATTTGCCTCCATGTGGGCTGTGTTCCTTCTTTCCCTTGTTCTGTCCATTTCCAAACTCTGAGTTTGGAGAACGTGGTCCACTTAGCTCAGAAGTTCTTGTTCTGGTTTATAGTGAGCCTAAAATTTCCTTCTCACTGTTTTGTTGTTGTTGTTGTATGTTGTTGTTGAGGACGAGGTCTTTCTATGCTTGTTGCTTAACAGCTAACTGGACATCTCTTGATGTTCTTGATCTCATTCCACAACTTTTTGATCTTTGGTTATTGGGTTTCAGTGATCAAATCTATTCTTGAAATGTCAAAATTCAGATGGGATATACTTAAGACTATTTTTTGGCTCTTGAGGCTTGCTTTAATTTTCTTCAACCTCAACAGTATGTACCTATGCAGATATTGTGGCATGTTTGCAAAATTCTATCAAGTTATCTAGAGTTTCAGTTTGATCACCAAGGCCATGTTTTCCAACCATTAACCCTTCATCTTTTTTTCCAACTTTGATATCCCGCCTCCCTGCCCGGAGCCCTTAATTATACTCCTCTTCTGGTTGCAAATGTCCTCGCAACGACATGAAACTCATTCATTATCTCAGTGAGCAATTGTTAGGTCACTCTGTGTGAAACCCCTGTAATGACTGCTGCAATGTGGCATGGACCTACTTCCCAGGAGGGGAGAAATGATGTGGACAAGCAACTCCAGTGCTGGAATGGGGACTTGTTATAGAATTCAGACAAGGGAAGACTTCTTCCAAATGCTTCACAACACAATTTTGAAGGGTTCCTTGATGAACCTTTTCTATCCTCTCCCTGACTCCCAACAATTATTTCTGTCATGATACCTAAATATCGGTTCTCTGGAATGGTGTCAGGGAGCTCACATCAATGGCCTTGCAGATAGGCCCTCCCTAAACTTCTCAGTTATGCTGTGACAAGTATGGGTAGGCTTCAACGGACTCATTCAGGTACTCTTTTATTGTCTTAGGATCTGATTCCCTTCCAGGTTGTCCTTGGGGATTCCATTTGACTGTGTCTTTCCCCAGATTTTTTCTGAAGGCAGCAACTGGGTGCCCTGATATTTCCTGCTTCTTTCCACTTTTCCATAAAATGTACCATATATTCTCGAGTGTAAGCCGACCCTAATATCAGCTGAGGAACCTAATTTTACCACAAAAATGGCCTTAAAAATGTGCTGAAATCTTAAAGGCTTGAAGGTAATCAAGCGGCCATCAAGCTCAGAAGCAACAAAGCCCACATGGAAGAAGCACACCAGCCTATGCAACCACGAGGTGT
>NW_022111309.1:1276474-1299754 GCF_000313985.2 Echinops telfairi | reverse complement strand
GATAACAGTTGTATGAGCCCCTAATAAAATGTTAAAAAATAAATAAAATAAAATAAAGATCGGAAGACAAAGGATAAAAAAAAAATTTTAAAAATGTGCTGAAAAACCTGGCTTATACACGAGAATATACGGTATCTTCCCTGAGTGCCATCTTGGTTGGTTTTAGTACTTTCATGGCTAACAGAATAGTTAGTATAATAAATGTATTACCATAATAACTTAGAGCTAAAATTACCATTCAGCACAACACTTACTAATCTAGTATTTGAGTGGATAGCATTCAAGAAGTTAAGGGGCCACCTGGAATGTAATGCAGCATGATCTGTGCCTGATTGTGGAGCTTTCAGCAGGTTTTTAACGACTTCTTTACATTCCACCCCCATCTTCATACACTACCAGAAGTTAAGAACCATTGGCCAGGAATACTATCCATTTAGATTTTACCTGGACCTGAGGATATTTAGGAGCTAGCCCTGAAGTGGGAGTGGGGGGCAAGCTTGTAGGAAAGAATGGCACTGGATGGGATTGGAGAGGTAAAGCGGGTGCAATGAGTTCCAGGTACACCAAGCATTCTTGGATGGTGCAAATGGCTAAGCATTGACTACAAAGTCAAAGATGGGAAATTTGAGTTCGCCCTACATGCTTAGGAAGAAAGACCAGGTAAGCTCCTTCTAAAATATCAGTCTTGAAAACCCTTTGGTATATAACTCTCCTCTTACACACATGGGGTTGACTGAGTAGGAATCAACAGCACTTCAACTGGGGAAAAACAAAACAACAACAAACGTTGTACATCATGGGGATTGGTCTTGAGTTTTTTTTAAGTGCAATAAAACTATGTTAGGGAAACAGGCAGTGGGTGACCTGGTAGCACTGGTTTTCCAAGAATTTATCACAAACCCTCTAAAAAGAATAGGCTATAAGAAAGGCAGGAGCCAGGAAACAATTCTCTAGGTAAGAGGTAATGGTCGCTCTGACTAGAGTGGTGGGAATGGAGACGAGAAGTTCAAATTAGGGCCTATTTTAAAGGAAACGTTGATGAAACTCGATGATGGGCTGAATGAAGGAGAGAGAAAAGGTAGAATTAAGATGATGTCCACATTTCTGGCTTGAGCTGCTGGCCGAGTGGCTCACTTTGCCAAGAAGAGGAACACTAGGATAGGGTCAGGTTTGGGTTAAAAGTAACTCAAGTTCGGGTTTTGGCATATTAAGATTAAGGAAAATTGACGCTTATTAAAGCCATTAATAGGAATGAAAACTATGCTGGATGCTCATTTAAGGGCTAAAGTAACAACCTAAATATTAGCCTATGCATAGCAATTTTCAAGGAATGAGGATGAATTCATGAAAAGTTAGGATTTCACCAGGTAACTATGAGTTGGGCAAGAAAAACGGAAGCTATTAGCAGAGAGTAACTAGAATGACTACTACCCATCTGTCAGTTTGTGACGGTTTGCATGTTTCTATAAAGCTCTACCACCAATGTTTCAAGCACAGTGGGGTCACCCATGGTAAACAGGTTTCAGGGGAACTTACACACTAAAACAGTCTAGGAAGAAAAGTGTAATGAGCTACTTCAAAAAAATTAGGGTGAAATGAAAATGACCACAAAATGTTTTTGTCTTCTATAGTGCCGGTATGATTAGAAGGTGCTAGAAACACACAGTGACTCAAACAATGGTTGTAAAGGTGGCGCTGTTTCACATGGCATCATCATGAGTCAGAGCAAACTTGATGGCCACTAACAACAACTCTAACAATTGCTACAGAGACTACAATAACAACAACAAAAATCTAAACCCACTGCATGGAATCAATTCCAATACATAATGACCCTGTAAGTCAGAGTAGAATTACTCTATAGTGTTTCCAAAGCTGTCAATCCTTATGAAAATAGATGGCCACATCTTTCTCCCAGAGTGGCCAGCAAGTCCAATCACCATCCAATCGCCAACCCAATGCTTAACCCACAGCACTAACAGGGTTCCAGAGACTACTATGGGCTTGGCATAATCCATTATCCACCTTTTCCAAGAACAAATTAAACCATGTTCCTCATATGTATTTGCAACTAGGTGTGACTATATGATTGCATTCTACTAATGGACTACAAATGGACGTTTAAGTGCCACTTCTGAACCTAGTCTATATAAGCCTTCTGAATGTGCATATATTTACCAGGCTCTTATCCCCAGTCGGCTGTTCTGGGAACCTTGGAAACCAGAAGACAGCAGAACTATAGTCAGCCTGAGTTTCTGAAAGGAGGCTAGTGGCATAGTGATTAAACACTTGTCTATCCAATGATTGGTGCTTCAAACCCTTCACATGAGAATAATGTAGCAGTTGGCTTCTCTAAAAAGTCCAGCTTTGGAAACCCTAGGCGGAACTTTTGCTCTGTCTTATAGGGTCACTCTGAGTCAAAATCAACTCTATGGCAATGGCTTTGAATTTTTGGCTTTGTAGTTCCTGAGACTTCTAACCCATCCATTCTTACCCAACCCTACCTCGGCCACACACTATTCTTCCACTTAGAACTCCTGTGTATCTTCTCTTGTGCCAGTCCACATATAGAAATATTTGTTCCAAAGGTACATCCTAACTAGTCCAGTGATAGAGCATGTTATTAGAGTGAGGCAGGTGAGTGAGAAAGGGAGGGGGATTAATGGACTGCGGAGGTCACATGGGGGCCTACTTCATCAACAGGAACCACAGAGAGGTGAATGGACCACCCCGCTTGTTCTTGGGAGTGCTAGCACAGTGATCTTCAATCCCAGTTGTATGTTACATTTAAAATGATCATTCTTAAAAATCTTGATACCCAGGCTGAACCCTGGAAGATGATATCAGATGTTTAGGAGAGAGGTGGCCCAGAAAATTGTTAGAACTCCCCATTTGTTACTACTGAAATTGTGGAGATTTCAAGATGCACACATTCAAAAGGAAGCAATATTGTGCTAGTGGCTCCTCAAGCCAGACTGGCCCACTTCAGGCTGCTAATCCTTCCTAGGACACTGCCCGAGTCCCTAACTCTAAATGCATCTCCTCAGTCTTCAGGTAGCTGTGTACACTTACCATCCAATCTGATCACCTCTGTTGAAAACTTTTTAAAGTCATGCTTAAAGATACAGATATTTATAACTCTTAAGCATTGTTGAGGAATCAAAGGCCTACGAAAAGCTGCCTGTGATGATGTCCCGAAACCCTCTCCTCAAGCCCTTTCCCCATAGAAATTACTGTCCACTTCTTAGTCTTTCCAAGATGAAATTTCAAAACATGTTTATTGTTTTTAATTTACACAGAAAGGAGTTTATTGTACATAGTTTACCTTGTCTTTTCAGTAATCTTAGCGATAACTTCTTATTAGCAGGTATGACTCTACCTCATTTTTAATATACAGAACACTCCCTAAAATGATTGGGGTTTATTTTATAGAAGTGTTTCTTCCTGGGCTCTTTTCTTATTTCAGATTCTTCCCACTATAAACAATACTGCAGTGAACATTCTTGTAGACATATCTTGGCATACTTTCCTGGTTAAATGTTTATATGCTAAGTTTAAGTGAGTGATAAAATATTTCAAGACATAATTTGAATTTTATAAACTGCAAGATCAGGCTATAAGAGAGACATATCCTTCAGATTCTTAATTTTACTAATACACAGGAGGAACGGTAAGAACACCCATCGTTGTATACCTTTAGGTTCAAGAGTCAGTATGAGCAGTGGTGAGTGGCATGAGGAAGCTTTGACACATGGATTCAAACATGCCAGTGCTTGTGAAGGTGGCACGGGACGAGGCAGCGTTCTGTGTGTTAGACACAAGGTTATTAGTCAAGTCCACATTGACAAGAGCAAACACCGCCACCTTCTCCACTTGTAGAAGCAATGTCTCAGTCGTGTTTCTACACTTGGATGACCTGAAATATCCCAGGAACTTGAGAATGAAAGCTGCTTTACTTTGTCTTAAGCTCACGCACTTGCCCTTGCGCTCACTCTAAGCAAGGAGATGGTCTGAGGCCACAGAAAGTAGAGAATCTCTCTCCCTGGAACCTGCTGCCTCTGGCATGCTTCCTGAGAGCACCCCGAATGTACAGTTCAAACGTGTGTACCTTTCGTTTTAAAAAAGAAATACAGGACACATGCACATACTCACATTTTTTCTCTTACGACAAAGGGTTATACCTGGGCATCCAATTCCCCTTATCAGAGGCAACCACCACTGTTGCTTAGGAGAACTTCCAGAGGTAGTCAAGGAGAAGGTGTTCGCAGCCTCGCACTATTGACTGCTTGGGTTGAGTGATTTTGTGTGTGTAGGGGGGAAATGGAGGTGGGGAGAGGCACTGTTTTTATACTGCAGTATGTCTGGCAGCATTCTTGGCTATCATCACCACACTCTTCCAGTTGTGGCAATCCAAACTGTCTTTAGACATTGCCAGATGTCCCTGGAAGGATGAAGTTCCCACTTGCCCAACCCTGTGGAGAACCCTGGTCTCAGGATATACATATATTAAGGACGTTGTTAACTACCATCCAGTTGACCCCCAACTCATGGTAACCTCATGTAAAATAGAATGCAAAAGTACCTAATCCCGAGCCAAGCCCATGCTGATTTGCTGACTGGACCATTGGGACCCATGTAGTTTTCATTGACTGATTCTTAGAAGCAGATCATCAGATCTTTATTCCACTTTGTCTTAGTCTAGAAATTCTCTTAAAATCTGTTTAGCATCATAGCAACACACAAGTCTCAACTGATAGAGAGGTGGTAGCTTTACATGAGGTGCATGGTGAGGACTTGAACTCAGATCTACTAAATGAGTGATGAAAATGGTACAATTGAACTACTAATGCTAACATATATGTTGTCTACCTGGATTTTTCATATGTATTAGAGTTTATTCAATTATATGGATGCATGCCTTGTTCTTTTTCAGTAGTTGAAATCTAGTTCTTGAGTGTTTGTTCAATAAACTGTTTGCCTAATCTCAATTTGATAGATGTTTGTTTCTTTCATTTTGCCGATTTAAATAATTCTGCAATGAATATAATGCAAGTATCTCTATGTAATAAATACTAAGATATAAATTGTGGTAGATATTAGCCAACTGACTTCCCAGGAAATTGAATCAGTTTTCACTCTCACAAACAATGTACAACAGTGCCTTTTTTATTTCTTTACATCCTTGACAACTCAGCACATTAATAAGCCTTTTTATAATTTTAAATCCAAAATCTCTCTGTAACATAGAGAGTGTGCTCAGTTCTAGAACAGGTAAAGTAGCTTAAAATTCACTCTGTCCTAGATCTAAGGACTGGAACAGCAAATTCCGGTGGAGAAGTTTGATGAAGAACTTCAGCTTCTCTTTGGCTGGCTAAATCCAGTGTATCCAAACTGCTAGAAATTACAAAAAGTTCTCAAGGAGAGGACACCACCCATGTGCTTAATCCACACAACATGCTGGAGCATGATTTCTGGAAATGCAATATGCATTCCTGTCAATATATGTGTGATAAATACTTTGTTATCTGTGGCCTTCAGCAACCTGGTGCTGAGAGGTGAGGTTTGTTTTACAAACTTACATGATCAAATAAAGACAAAACAAGATTCAAACCTCATAAAAATCTGACCTACAAGCAAATACCAAAAAAGTCAAGTATGCTAAGGATATTTAAATTATGTGAAACCACCAGGGTTGTGAAATTATCCAACAGAGATAGAAAGTTCTGACAAAAACAGAGACCGCACTGATAATGTGAGCATACAATGAAGCCTAACCATCATCATCAAAACATTTTGATAATTTGCTAACGCAAATATGAAAATTACAGCATTTTATATCCATCCAAAAGACCTGGATAACACAAGGTTTCCATTCCTGGATTTTCTGAATTTGTCCCTTTGGCTCTAATTTAAACCAGGTTTTCAAGTGGTTGCCCCAGACCAAATTATTCCACACCATCTCATGGCTTAATTGAAGGCAAACATTAATTCTTTCACTTGGAGAACAGTTATCAAAATGTAACTATATGTCACTGTCTGAGCAAGACACTGTTGAAGGCCGCTCTTTCCCTTGCAGAGCTGCTGGTGACTGGACTGACCTTTCAGATCACAGTCCAACACGTGGCCACTACACCACCAGGGCCCTATGTCCTACTTCTAAGAGCCACTAATAGACGTTTTTTGTCTACACCTTTGGCTTTTTTTTTCTTTGTAGATAGATGAGGTCATACTATATTGACACTTTTGTGGTTGGCTTATTTCACTCAGCATAATGTCTTCCAAATCCTCCACACTATAGTAATCATTGTTCCAGGCTAACTTGGAATCCATTGTATGTATGTGCCATATTTTGTTCATTTAACTATCTAGTGATGCATATTTACCTTGTTTACTCCTTTTAGCTCCTGTGAATAGTGCTAGAATGAACATCGGTGTACAAGTCTCACTTTGGCGTCTCTGCTTTCAAGTCTTTTGGATCGATACCTTGGAGTGGAATTACTGGTAATTCTGTTTTTAGTTTTTTGAGGACCTATCACACCATTAAGGAACCCTGGTGGCATAATACGTTATGAGTTGGGCAGCTAGCCGCAGAGTCAGCAGTTCAAAACCACCACCAGCTCCAAGGAAGAAAGATGAGGATTTCTGCATCTGTAAAAGTTTACACCCTAGGAAATCCGTAGGAGCAGTTCTACTCTGTCCTGTAGGGTCACTATGAGTCACAATGGACTTGCTGTAAGTTTGAGTTTTTGTTTTTAATCATGCTGTTTTTCAAAGCTTCTTTACCACTTTCCATTCCCACCAGCAATTTATGAGAGATTACATTTCCCTACATCCTCATCAACATCTGTTCTTTTTAATATTTGTTGTTGTTTTCCTTTTAGCTGTCCCAGTGGGCGTGGCTCTGTGGTGCCTCAGGAGAACTGCAAGGATGTCGGTTCAAAGTCATCAGCTGCTTCTCAGGAGCAATGGTTTCTGCTCCTGCTTAGTTCACAGTCTTGCTGACTCACAGAGGCGGTGCCATTCTCCCTCTGTGAGTCAGAATCGGCGCAGCAGGAGTGAAATGGTATCTCGTTATAGTTTTGCGTTTCTTCTTTCTGATGACTAACGATGTTGAGTTTCTTCTTTTTCTTTCCGTTTTTGGAAAATTTTAAAACAGTTGTATTGGCACTTCATCCACGTGTCATACAATTCATTCGTTTAACCATATCAAGAAGAGCTGTACAATCTTTGCCACACTCAATTTTACAACATTTTTTCCTCTGTACTCATTGTTATTCATGTAGATTTCCCCCAAATTTGGCAAAAATATACAAGACAAAGCATTCACCAATTCAACAACTTCTCTATGTATAATTCAGTGCCACTGATTATACTCTTCCTGGTGTACAAGCATTGTGGTTGTATCCATCTCCAGATGGTTCTACTATCAGTAAAATGAACTCAATGCCCCTGAGCAAAAACTCTCCCATGGTCTCCATGGGTCAGGTCAAGGTCTTCTTTGTTTTTCATCGTTTTCTTGATATAATATTCACATATCTTATACTCCCATAGTTAAAGCACTTCTGTGTGTTTGGTAGCCATTTGAATATCTTCTTTGGTGAAATGTCTGTTTAAGACCTTTGCCCATTTTATGAATAGGTTATTTGCCTTTTGTTGTTATGTTATTAAAAATTTATATATTTTAGTTATTAAATTCTTGCAAGGTATAGTTTCCAAGGATATTATCTTAGTTGATTGCTTGTCTTTTAGTTTTGGGTTGTTTTTTTTTGAAAGACTTGATGAATAAAAGTTTTCATTTTTATAAGGTCCCATTTGCTTATTTTGTCTTTTGCTACTAGTGCTTTTGTGATTGCATGAGATTATCCATTGGTAGACCTGACAATGTTGCCCATACTTGTTCTTGACAGAGTTTCATTGCTTTAGTTTAACCAGGTAGGTTCTTAACCTATCTTGAATTTGTTTTTGAGTATGAAGTCCTGTAAGACAAGCATGCTGTTTCATTTCTTTGCATGTGGAAATCCAGTTTTGCCAGCACTATTTATTGAAGAAACTCTTCTTTCCCCACCAGAGAGATTAAGCACCCTTGTCAAAAGTCACTTGAACATGGATTTGTGGGTTTATTTTTGGACTTTTCGTTTGGTTCCCTTGGTTTATATGTTTATTGCTACACCACTACCAAGATCGCTTGGTTCCTGTAGCTGTAGGTGCTGTGGTTGCTTGCTAGATGCTGTTAAGCAGGTTCCAGCGGTAGCCACTCTATGAGCAACAGAATGCAACACTGCTCAGTTCTGTGCCGTTCTCACAATTGTTGCCACGCGTGAGCCCATGGCAGCACTGTGTGGGTTCATCCCACTGAGAGTCTTCTTTTTCATTTGCCCTTTACCAAGCCTAGTGTCCTTTTGTAATGTTATCTCTTGATAGCATGCCCAAGGTACTGAAGATTCATTTTTAGCATCCTGGCTTCTATGGAGAATTTTGTCTGTAAGTCTTCTAAGATATATTTGTTTCTACTTCCGAGAGTCCGTGGTACTTTCAATATTCTTCCCCAGCAACATAGTTCAAATGTACAATTCTTCTTCAGCGTTCCTTATTCGGTGTTCAACTTTCACATGCACATGAAGCGATGGAAAATACTACAGCTTGGGTCAGACACACTGTAGTCCTCAATATGAAATCCTTGCTCTTCAGTACTTTAAAGAGGTCTTGGGCAGTACCTTTAGCAGGTGCAATATATAGTTTGATTTTATCCAGAAGCATTGATTGTGGATCCAGGCAAAATTAAATCCTTAACAACAATCTTTTCTCTATTTATCACTGATGTTATCTACTGGTCCAGTTGTGAGGCTTTTTGTTTTTTCATCGAGTTGCAATCCATACTGAAAGCTATAGTCTGATTTTCACCAGAGAGTGCTTCAAGTGCCCCTTGAATTCTGCGAGCGAGACTGTGTCGTGCACATATCCCAAGTCGGTAGTAAGCCTGCCTCGTCCTGTTGTCCCGGTCTTCGTCCTAGAGTGCAGTTCGTAGATTATTCGATCAGCCCACAGGCTGGAGAAATATGGCAAAAATAGACAACCTTAGTGCACATGTTTCGTGATTGTGAACCACACAGTGTCTTCTTTGTGTTTTTTAAAATAAATCATTTTACTGGGGGCTCCTACAGCTCTTATAAATCCATACATCAATTGTATCAAGCACATTTGTACACATGTTGCCATCATCATTTCCGAAACATTTTCTTTCTACTTGAGCCCTGGGTATCAGCTCCTCTTTTTTCCCCTCCCTACCCCACACTCCCACCCTTGTAAACACTTGATGATTTAGAAATTATTTTTATTTTCATATTTTACACCATTTGCTATCTCCCTTGACCCACATTTCTATTGTTCATCCCCCGGGAGGTTGGGGGTTACATTAATGATTGCAATCCATTCTCCCTTTCTTCCCCTTGTTACCCCATCTTCCCCCTACCCTCATGATACCGCTACTCTAAATATTGGTCCTGAGGGGCTTTTCTGTCCTGGATTCTGTTTGCTAAGAGCTCTTATCTCTAGCAGTGTACATGCTCTGGTCTAGCCAGATTTGTAAGGTAGAACTGGTGCCATGATGGGGGTGGGGGTGGAGGAAGCATTAAACAACTAGAGGAATGTGTGTTTTGTTGGTGCTATACTACACCCTGACTGACCCATCTTTTCCTTGTGACCGTTCTGTGAGGGGATGTCCAATTGTCTACAGATTGCTTTTGGGTTTCCATTCTAACTCCCCTCATTCGCATCAAGATGGCTGTTTTTTTGGGGTCTTCTGATGCCTGATAACTGATCCTTTTGACACCTTGTAATCACAGGGGTTGGTGTGCTTCTTCCATGTGGGCTTTGTTGCTTCCCTGCAAGATGGCTGCTTGTTTAACTTCAAGTCTTGTAATATCTTGTAATAGCCGGCACCATCAGCATTTTTCATCAAATTAGCTTATGCACCCATTTTGTCTTCAGCAATCATGTTGGGAAGGTGAGCATCACAGAATGCCAGGTTATAAGAACAAAAATGTGTTCTTGTGTTGAGGGAGTATGTCAATAGAGGCCCATAATATGTCTGCTACCTTAATACTTAACTTATAAATATATGTACATAGACCTATATTCCTATTGTTATATGTAAATATATTTACATATGTACATGCCTGTGTTTATACTTCTAAAAATGGCTTTTGCCTCCAAGGTCTTTCCTCTATTTCCTTTTACCTCCCTCCCATGCCACTCTCATGGTCAATCTTCAGTTGGCTCTCTGTACTTCCTCTCGGCTACATTGCACTTGATTGAACCCCACCAGGCATTCTATGTCCTCCTTGCCATCGATTTTAGATCTCTTGTTGTTCCCTTGTCCCTGGGTTTATTGGCTCCATCAGTCCTGTTGGTCCTGTTGTTTTCTCCTCAGGATTGTTTATCCTGCCTATCTTATATAGATAGACATGAAAAAAATAAAAACAAAACAAAGAAAACACTTTATGGATAATTCCAGGTCTGTCTGCTGACCCTTATGAATATTTTCCAATTGGGTCTGATGCAGTGCCAAGCCCGGCTGCCTGTGTCTGAAGTCTATTTTCTGAATTCCTCGGGGATTTTTGTCGCTTTGCTCCTCTTCTTGTTATGCCCTGGTTTTCTTGTTCTGTTTAAACAACTAGATCTTAGTCCATGTACAGGTTCCTCATCGGCATAACTGAGTGTTCTGGAATTCCTATTCTTCTCAATGCTATCCATAGTTTGTTATATCCATACAGTCAAATGTTTTTGCATAATCAGTAACATACAAGTAGCATCTTTCATATCTTCTCTGCTTTTATTCAAGATCCCTCTGACATCAACAATGATATGCTTTGTGACACATCCTCTCCTGAATCCAGCTTGAATATCTATCAGCTTGAATATCTGTTCTTATACTGCTGGAACAATTTTTAAATTTTCTTTATAAAAATTGTGCTTGCATCAAGTATGTTAGATAGCTTGGAAAGGCACAAAGACGGATCCTTCCAGTTGGTTGCCCACATAGTTTCTGGCCCAATTACTTGGCATAGATGAGTGATGCTTCCAGGACTTTATCAGCTTGTTAAAACATTTCAGTTGATATTCTGTCTGTTCCTGGAGTCTTGTTTTTGTGCATGTCTTCAGTGCAGCTTAAATTTCTTCTTTCAATAGTGTAGTTTTTTGAGCATATACTACCTCTTAAAGTGTTGAACACTGACCAATCCTTTTTGGTACAACTACTCTGTGTATTCCTTCCATCATCTCTTGGTGCTTCAAACACAGTTAAATATTTTGCACATAGAATCCTTCAGTATTTCAACTCAGGGCTTGAATTTCCTCTTCAACTCTTTCAGCCTAAGGCATGCTGAATGCGTTCTTCTTTTTGGTATTCTAACTCCAGATCTTTTGACATTTCATTATTTTCTTTGTCTTCTTGAGCTGCCCTTTAGAATTCTTTCCTTAGCTTTTTACTTTCATTTGCTTTAGTTACTCTACACTTAGAAGAGGCTTTCTGAGACTACCCAAGCCACAACGCATAAGGTTTCAGTTGTCAATCTCCTATTCCTTCTTCACAGTCTGGAAGTTCCACTGAAACCTGTTAACCCTTGAAACTCCACTGACCCTGCTGGGATTTGACAAACCAGTGGCATAGATTCTGGCGTAATGCATTTTAAAATCAGGACGTGTAAGTTCTGCTACTTTGTTCTTCGCTCCACATTATTTTAGCCATTCAGGGCCTTTTGCCATTCACATAAAAGTGGAGGGTTTTTCTGTTTTGTTTTGTTTCTGAAAAGAAGGCTGGTGGAATTTTTATGGAGATCGCATTGAGTCTCCAGGTCACTTTGGGCAGTGTTGAAATCGCATCATCAACTTTCCAATCCATGAAACTGAAACCGTCTTTTAATTTATTTAAGTCTTATTTAATCTTTTAGTAGTATTTTATAGTTCTCGCTATAGAAGTTCTTCTCATCCCTGGTTAATGTTATTCTAAGTGACTTTAGTCTCTTAGATGCTATTGTGCATAAAATAATTTCCCCGATTTCCTTTCCAAATTTTTTACTGCTGGTGCAAATACATCCCAACTGATTTTGCTTTGATTACCTTGTACTCTGCACCTTTGCTAAATTTCTCTATTGGCTCTAGAAATTTTCTTGTGGATTCTTTAGGCTCTTCTCTATATGGCGTCTCATCATCCAGGAAGAGGGATTTCACTTCTTTTCTAATCTGGCTATCTTTTAGTTTTTTCTTCCCTTTCCCACCCTTCCTTCTTCATTTCCTCCCTTTGTTCTTTCCTCCCCCACGCCTGTCTCTGGTTTTTGTGTTCTTCCTTCTTCTTATTGCTCCGGCTGGGACTTGGACGTCCAGTACAGAAGAGGAGCCATCCGTGAGCACCCTTGTCTTATTCTTCATTTCAAGTTGAAGCTTTCAGCCTTTCTCCATTAAGTACACTGTTGTTTGTTGCTATTTCATACTGGTGAATTTTCCTTCTATTCCAACATCATTTACAGTTTTCATCAAGAAGGGGTATTGGATTTTATCAAATTATTTTTCTGCATCCTTGTGGATGATCATGTGGTTCTTTTCCTTTTATCTATTAATATGGTGTATTGTTGGCTTTCTAATGTTGATTTGATTTTCTAATGTTGAACCATTCTTGAGTTCCTGAAATAAATTTCATTTGGTATGGTGCATGGCTCTTTTAATATGCTGTTGATTTCTTTTTGATGGAATTTGGTAGAGGATTTTTACATATGCATTTATAAGATATATTTGTTTATAGTTTTCTTTTCTTGTGGTTTCTTTGTCTGGTTTGAGTATCAGTTTTATGTTTCACAGAATAAATTAGATGGTATTGCTATCAATTCTTAATTTCTGGTAGAATTCATCAATGAAGCCTCTGGTCCAGTACTTTGGTTGTTGTTGGGAGATTTTTGATTACAAGTTCAATTTCTTCATTTGTTCTGAGCCTGTTTAGACTTTCTATTTCCCCTTCAGTCAGTTTGGGTAGGTTATATGCTTCTAAGAATTTGTCCAATCCTCATAAATTATTCAATTTGTTGTCATACCATTGTTCATAATAGTATGTCATAATTCTCTTTATTTCTCTCAGGTCAGTTACAATGCCTCCTCTTTCATTTTTTACCCTATTTTCATCTTTTCTTTTTTGTCTAGCTAAAGGTTTGCCAATTTTACTAATCTTAAATGATTATTTTCATATGTTATTGACTTTCTCTGTTTCTGATTTCAGTTTAATTTACTTGATCTTCGCTATTCCCTTTAGTTTGCGCTTCACTTTCTATTTCTTAGAGTTGTTTAATAGGGCTGCTACTTTGAAGTCTGTCTGTCTTCTTTTTTAATGTAGGCTCTTATTGCTGCAAATTTCCTCTGAGTATTGCTCTCACTGAACCCATAAACTTTGGTGTGAAGTGCTTTCCTTCTAGTGGATGCTTAGAAATGTGCAGTTTCTCTCTTGACCCATTGGTAGTTTAATAACTGGTTTTTAAATTTCCACATATTTATGTATTTTCCAGGTTTTCCTATCACTAATTTCTAGCTTAAGTTTGTTATAGCCAGGACAACCACTTTGATTTATGTCAATCTTTTAAAATTTACTGAGATTTTTCTCTTTGACCTAAAACGTGATCAATCCTGTACAATGATCAATATGCAATAGAGCCGAATGCATGGATGTTGGTGTGCTTTTTCCATGTGGATATCTCATTTAGATGGCTGTTGTTTGAAAGCAAGCCTTTAAGTCCCCAGATGCTACTCTATCTCATAGCTAGCCACCATCCGATTTCGTCACCACACTTTTCAATATCACCCTTATCTTTTATATTTTCTTCATGAGGGTGAGTATCAAGCAGGGCCATGTCATAAGAACTAATTGTTCTTAGATTGGAGCTAGGATTGTGAGTCCCAAATTATATATATTATGTAATCCAAATCTGAAGGAGTTTAAATTGTGAGATTCTAGTGTGCAGAAGGCTATGGATGACAATAGAATCCCAAAATACTTTTGCAGAATCTACACAGGGAATAAGTCTCCTGTGATTACCCTCCAACCATAAAAGGATGACAATAACCTGTTTATCAGGCAGAGATTATTGGATAGGCGACCATAGTAAATTAAAATGATAAATCTGACTTGAGGGGTTAAAAAAAAAGACAGGAAAGAAAGAAAGAAAAGATCAAAGTGAATGACAGAAGAGACTTTGAAACATGCTCTTACTCATAGAGCAGCTACGGCAAATGGAAGAAATGATAAATTAAAAGAACTGAACAAATCATTTCAAAGGACAACTTGAGAAGACATACTTATAATTAAAGATGCAAAGGCCTAAATTTAGAAAACCAAAAAGTAAGGTCATGCTCAGCATCTTAAAATAAAAGAACTCAAGAAAAACATTCAAACCTTGAGCTACTGTAGTGAAAGATTCTATGGCCAAAATATTGAGCGTGCAGGAACATCAAAATGAAGATGGAAAGAATACGCAGAGTCAGTGTACCAAAAAGAGCTAGTCAAAATTCAACCATTTCAAGAGGTAACACATGAAAAGAACCAGTGGTACTGGAGGAAGAAGTTGAAGCTACACTGAAAGCATGCGCTTACTGATCTGCGGCAGAAAATTTGGAAGACAACTACTTGACCCCCTGATTGGAAGAGAGCTATATTTTTACGCATTCCAATGAAAAGTACCCAAGAGAAAGTTCAATTATAGAGCAAGCGAAGTTGTGCTGAAGATCATCCAACAACAGCTGCAGTGGTACATTGACAAGGAGCTGCCAGAAATTCAGGCCAGATAAGGAAGAAGACGTGAAACAAGGGATATCGTTGCTGTCGTCAGATGGACCTTGGCTGAAAGCAGAGAACACCCGAAAGATGCTTACTTGTGTCTTATTGTCTATGCAAAGGCATTTGACTGTGTGGATCATAACAAACTATGGATAGAATTGAGACAATGGAAATTTCAGAACACTTTATTGTGCTCATGCTGAATTTGTCCATGAATCAAGAGGCAGATGTTTGAGCAGAACAAGAGAATACTGGGTGACTTACATCAGAAAAGGTGCGTCGAGGCTGTCTCCTCTCACTGTGCTTATTCCTCTGTATGCTGAGCCAATCAGCATAGAAACTGGGTTCTATGAAGAAGCATGTGGCATCAGGATGGTAGGGAGGCTTCCTAACAACCTGTGATATGCAGATGACAAACGTGCTTGCTGCAAGTGAGGAGGACTTGAAACACTTCCTGACGAAAACCAGGATTACAGGATCCAGTATGGATTAGAAACCAATGTAAAAAACAAACAAACAAAAATCCTCGTAATTGACCAGTAGGTAACATCATGATAAACAGAGAAAAAAATTAAATTGTCAAGTATTTCGTCTTCCTTGGACCAATGCTCATGGAAGCAGCAGTCAAGAGATCAATTGTGCATTACATTAGGTAAAGCTGCAGCACAAGACCTCTTTAAAGTGTTGAAAATCAAGGAGGTTACTTTGAGAACCAAGGTGCACATGACCCAAGACAAGATATTTTCAACTGCCTGATATGCATGCAAAAATTTGACATTAAATAAGGATGCCTAAGGAAGAATTGATGTATTTACCTTATAGTGTTGGTGAAGAATCTTGAAAGTACAATGGGCTGCCAAAAGAGCAAACAATTCTCCTTGGAAGAAGTACAGCGAAAATTTTCCTTAGAGGGAAGGATGGCAAGACTTTGTCTCATGTGCTTTGGACATGTTATCAGGAGAGACCAGTCCTAGAGGAGGACATCATGCTTTATAAGGTAACAGGGCAGCGAAAAGGAGGAAGGCACTAGACAGGAAGGATTGATGTGTAGCTGCATTAATGAGCTCAAACAAGACAGAGCAGTGTTTCATTCTATTGCACATAGGGTCTCTGGGACTCAGAATTGACTTGATTATAGACACCTGCATATGAAAACAGCATAGGATGGTGGCTAGGGATCTAGTCTCCACTCAAGATGCCTGCTTCCTGGTACACCGCAGCTTCAGCCAGCTGTCCTCAGCACCAAATGTACAGAAGAGCAAACAGATTCAAAAGGATCACTGAGTAGGTCTGTCCTATTGTTTTCAGAAGCCTGAACTATGGGGTACACAGAGAGATAACTAGAGTGCTGACTGTGTGTAACAGCCTGACAATCAACAATTAGCAGGAAGGGGAGAAGTGTGGTGGTCAGATCCCTGTGGAAGTCTGTCTTATTGCTATCAGAGTCTCCCCTCCACCCCTCCATCCCCTCCTTAGATACCAGCTGTGAGTATAGCCTTTACTAAGGACTCTGCTTCCTGTGAACAGCATCCTCAGCAGTGAGGGCATGCTGACCCGTATTGACCCCCATGGAAGTTAGCCTTCTTGGCTTCCAAGGGTTGTGTAGGAGTACTGTCTACAGAAGCAGACTCCACTGCTAGGCTGTCTTACAGCAACTGACAGAAGGCTTGCAGGTGACAGTGTCTGGGTGCAGAATGGACAGATCACTCAGGAGCACTGCGCACACTCCCTAGAGTATCATTGCTGTGAAGATGTTGTTGTTGTTCTTACGTGTCATCAAGGGTCAGGTCGGCTCCAACCCCTAGTGACCCCGTGTACACCATAGGCAACACTGCCTGGCCCTGCTGGGCGTCGGGCCTCTGTGAGCGGAGCCTGCTGCAGAACCCATAGCTGCCTCGATAAGCAATCCCCCAGCAGCAAACAAACTGAGGAGCAGACCGATTTGAAGTGACTCTCCAGAAAACGTGTCCTGTTGATTTGAAAGGCCTGAGCTAGGCCGTGCACAGGAATGTCCGGAGAGTGTTTACTGTGTGAGCGGAACCCACTGGGAGGACCTTCTGTAGCAATTTGCAGGCAGCTTGCAGTGGACAGCGCCTGGGTTGTGCTGCTGCTGCCATATTGCAAATAGATCCCGGAAGGTCTGCCTTGTGGCTTCGAGGGCAACGGGTTGAAGTCTATTTCTTTGTACAGGCAAGGACTGTGATATGTGAGGAGACAGGAATCTTGTGGGGAGTGGGTGGGGGGACACTACTCCAGTTCATAGCCTCTGTTTGTATGGCTGTCTAGTGACTGGGGAAAAGGGATGGAGAGATTATGGGAGAAATATTTATCTGCCATATGAGACACTTTGTTTATTTGTTGGTTCCTGCCTGAATGCAGTTCCCCAGCGCTTTCTTCCGACCCCTGATTCAGAGACCTTCCAAGCTGAGCACTGTGCCCTTGTTGTATTTGTGGGGGATGGTTGAAACAATGATTTGCTTATGTCACCATCATCCCAGATAATCTTGTTTATGTAAGTTTTATCTATCTGCATTGATTCCACGTTCCATGAGAGTATGATATCCCCAGTGATTCAGGAGTACCTGTCAAACCACAGGGACCTCAGTCAAAGTCTATGGGCTGTGTCAATGAATGACCAGACATTTAGCTAATATCTGTATGTTATTCACTTAACCAACAAACTAACCAGATGCTGCAGAGTCAGTTCTGAGTCCTGACAGCTCCATGTATTCAGAAAGGCTCCGTAGAGTTCCATGGCTGTGACCTGGCAGAAGCAGATTGCCAGGCCTTTCTTTGGAGGTGCCTTTCGATGGACTCGAATTGACAGTCTTCAGTTGGAAATCAATCAAGTGCTATTTATGGAGTGAATTATATTCCCCCCAAATGTGTTGTAAATTCTAACCTCTATGCCTGTGATTGTAATCCCATCTGGGAAAAGGTTTTGTTTGCTATGTCAATGAGCAGCATTCATGTAGGGTGTGTCTTGACTCAATCTCTTATGAGATATAAAAGAGATTAAATAAGGAAGTGAGTAAAATTTAGGGAAAGAGATGTCAAACCACATGAAGCTAGCCACGGAGTTGAAGCACAGAAAAAACAAGAACCTTTCTCCAGAGGCAACAGTGAAAGAAAGACTGTTCAAGAGCCGGCACCGTGGTTTTTGACTGCTAGCCCCTAAATGGTGAGAAGATAAATCTGTGTTTGTTAAAGCTACCTACTTGTAGCTTTGCTAAAGCAGTGCTAGATAATTAAGACAAAGCTTCAATCGGGGGTTCCACTTGTATGTTAAGGAGGTATTTTATGTGGATTGTTTTACTTGAAAAACCTTGAGCAAGTATTATTGTCATCTTATATGTGGGGAACTTGAGATCTGGAGAGGTTGAGCAACGTGTCCAAGTTGTGCAACTGGGAAATGGTGGAGGTGTCGTATCAATAAAGGGACAACTGATTCCAAAATTCGTGACCTTGCCTTTTCACTGACTCCCATATTTGTCTCAAATTCCAGCTTTATAAACTTCTAGCCTAAAAATGCTAGCTAGATTGTGAGTTTTAATTTGGGAATGATTTGTATAATGTAGCCACCATACAGGCGGGTCATTCTGTCCATAGGAGAGGCTAGAATGGGCCCCAAAATTAACATCTTAATCAGGGAATCCATTTAAAAAGAAATACTTTAAAGGCAATTGAAAATTGTCTGGTTGGAGAATTTCAGCCTCTAGAAGATATATGTTGACCCAAATACACAGGCAAGGAAGTCTAAGGAGAGGGATCTCGATGGTCTTGTATGTGGGGTGATATGGGTAGGACGTTGGGAGGGGCTTTGTAAGATGTAGTCCTTTTTGGATAGAATTTTTTTAAAAATTTATGGCATGTGAATGTATTATTGAATGTGGGGAGAGTAAGAAAGTCTGAATAAACTCTGTACAGAAAAAATATAACAAAATGACAATATATCATAGAAATTTAAAGACATATTTGAAGTGTCCATTTATAAAACATCCAGCTGTCAAAGATTCAACTTCTTTTATATTTTTTAAGTTTATTGAATCTTTCTGTAGACTTTCACACATAAGACTATAAACCAGGCAAAGAAAAGGCCTTTTATTCCTTTCTTTAAGAATCTGAATGAATTCTGGCATTTAAGAATAAAGGTCCTTGTTATATTCAAATAAGAAAATGAAAATCTGATTTTTAATAACCAAAAGGAATGTAAGAGATAACTTCAAAAATCATACACGTGTATCTATCATGTATCACTTTTTTGATGTTTAGGTATAACCATGTGATAGGCATGGAGTCATACTTTGAGGAGTAACAGAAAATGTTCTACTATTTTTGTGACATTTTTTCTCCTCAATTTAGAATATTGGACATTTCAAAGCAGACCTACTCGTAAATTTTCTTTAACAAAATCCAGTGCTTTGATAATATTCAAAAGAGTTGTGTAATCATCATCACAGCCAATTTCAGAACCTGTTTCTTCTTTCTTGTATTCACTATCATTAGCTCCCTGTTCCACCTCCCCCACCCCCAGTCACTGTCTCTATAGATTTACCTAGCCTGGATTTCATTTAGAAAAATCATACTGATTAAATAAATAACTAGCCTAGCAACAATAACCAAATAAAACAAGGAACAACCTCAATCAAATAGAAAGTAGAACGTATTAAATCTAGAACAAATTTAAAATGGGTCAAAAGGGAGAAAAATGATAAGGTGTTGAATTTTAACCTGTGGAATTTACATAAGCTCATGCCAACTTGAAGATATATAAAACTGTACAGCTGCTGTTCAACCTGTCAATCAGGTCACCAGCCTGATGTGCCTGCTGTGGCCTTCTCACTAGAGGGGTCCTGGGAACATCCCCTTCCTCTCTGCCTTCACCTTCCTGCTGGCCGACCCTGATTGTTGCCAGAGCCTGTGATGTGTCCAGCGCTGCCATTAGATCCACATGACTCTGCACCCACCAGCCTGTGATCCTCCTGCACTCTGCATCACTGCTTGTGACTGCATGAGTCTGAAGAGGGACTTACAGACAGCCATCGGACTTAGGGACTTGAGTTGGACTGGGCTGGGATGCTTTCTTGATAAATAATTGCTTTTTGGTATAAAGCTCCTTCGTATACATTTATGAGCGTCTCTGGATTTGTTACTCTAGTCAACCCAGCCTAACACGTAACCTAAATGCACTTGCATAAATTGACTTTCCAAGGCTACTCACATCTCTGGTCAAAAGAGCTTCACCAGAGGTTTAATACATATGAGCACCCTTCACATGGATTTTGGGCTTTCACCCTCACCCATAGCCTCCTGCAAACTGGGTATTCAGAATTTAAGCTCTAATAGTGCCCCCTCCTCTGGTTTTGCATTCAATTATTTACAATCCTTGTATCACACAGGCTCATGTGCTTCTTCTGCATGGACTTAACTGATATCTCACCTAAATGATATTTAAAGACACCAGATGCTATTCTTTTTGATAGCTACACACCATCTAGTTTATTTACCATACTTTGTTATAGCACCAATGTCTTCAATGATCTTTTCATGAGGGCAAATCTTGAGGAGGGCTACATCATAATAACTCATTATCCTTAGATTAGGGCTATGAGTAAGTTAAGTTCAAAATCCATTCATAGATCTGTGAGTTTTATATATATACTTGGTTCACTTTAGAGACATCCTTATCATTTTATTTAGTTAACATTATAAATCATCCCCATGTTGCATATGGTAATTCTATTGATAGTATCATTAACTTAGTCAGTGGTATAGAATTTAAATTATTGTTGAGGAAAAGAAAGTATACATGTATAGGACAGCTCTTTAGATTAAAATACATGGATCGTTGGCTTGTACAGATTAAAAACTTAAGTAACTGGACACTTTATGAAACAAAGAGGGTTGGAGACAGGACAAAACTTTCAAAAATGCTCATTCATAAAGACAGAACTATGCTTAGTGGGCTAAAACCCGTTTTTTTAAAAAGCAGAGGATATGAAAATAGCAAATATGTGGTGTATTGAGGTGCCACTTATTAGCCACACTAAATGCAAGAAATTTGCACCAAAATGAAATGACTTCTACATTTTTAACACTCAGGTTTCAGCCTTAAGTTCGAGGAAGTATTTCAATTATTTTATTCTGTTACAGGTGTGTTTATAGGAAAGCCCACTGGCTTAGTGGGGTTTCCAAATTGGATCCTTCTGGTGTGTCCTATGAAAGATGTTATGAATAGTGAAAGCACGGAGTCTACAATTCCAGTTGTCTTTAGCACGTGGCCTGCATAGAAACTAGGTCAAAAGTGCCCGATTAGAAGCACAATACCAAGAGTATGATCCCATTTTGGGAGGGGGGGGGTCTGTATAAGTAATGTTAAGCAATTGTTTTCCCATAGTGCAGGTTACCGTAATTGTTTTATGAATGAACAGAAATGAAATCACATTCTCTGAGACATTTATGTCCCATCGCCTCCTCTGGACTTGAATTACCATTAAGGCTTTCCTAAGCACCCTTGTAGGTTTGTCTGTTCATTTGGGGTGACCATAGAACAATGTTATATGGCAAGAATTGATTGATCTTCTCCCTCCCTCCTCAACATGAAAAGCTGACCCTGGCTGAGGTGAGGCCTCTTCTGTTGAAGTGGATTTTAAGATGGACAATAAGGGAGAGATAAATGTTTCATGAGCATTACAATAGTGCTACGATCTCCTTACTTGAGAGATTGGATTAAATGACATGACCCAAAAGCAAATGCCTGCCTTTGTCTTGGCCTTCTTATACAGTAGTAGTGGTCTTAAAAAATATTTGTCCTTTTGTGAATGACTAATTTTGCTGAACATAATATTTTCTAGGTATTCATGTCAGGAGGTGTTTCATGATTCTATCACATTTTTTAGGGATGCATAGTATTCCCTTGTGTATATGTGCCTGAGTGTTTTTATTCTTCTGCGAATGGGCCTTTGAACTGTTTCCAGCTTCTTGATATTATATACATTTCAATTAACATGGGAAAGCATATGTCTATTTGCATCATGTCTCTTACTTTTGGGGGGTATATTAAGCAGAGGCATTGCTGGGCTGTATGGCATTTCTATTTCTAGTTGTTCTAAGTAGCACCATGTTGCTTTACACAATCTTTGTACATGTTTACAAGCTTGCCAACAGTGTACACGAGTTCTGACCTTTCCACACCTTCTCCAGCATTTTTGTTGCTGCTGTTGTTTTTAATGGGGCTATAGTTGTGGGGGTTAATAAATATTCTAATGGTGCCCAAATTTAAATGTATTTAATTTAAATTGATTGATTATAATATTATGATAATACCTTATGCCAGTTATATTAATAACTGGTGGTTATTATATATTATATATTATATGAGCATGTTTATGTTAGGGTCGCTTAATAACTTACAGACTATTAAATATTTTATCATATTACCGATAATTTTTTTTATCTTGAAATAATTTTTTACTTTAAACAGTTGTCAAAAGAATGCAAATAGTTTACTTAGCATCCGCTAATGTTATCTTACATACAGATATTATGCATTGGGCTGCTAGGTACAAGGTCAGTAGTCCGAAACCATCTTCCACTCTGCTGGAGAAAGAGGAGGCTTTCTACTCCCGTAAAGAGTCACAGTCTCAGAAACTCGCTGGGGCGGGTCTGCCCTGTCTTTTAAGATGACTGTGAGTCAGCATTGCCTGCATGGTGGTGAGGTTGTTGGTTTTGCTCAAAGAAATTAACATCAAATCAACATTATAAACTGTGGCCTTTATTCAAATTTCAAACCTTTCACCACTATTACATATAATATATTATATATTTCCTGGTCCAGGATCCATCTAGAATCCCATTGCATTTAGTTATTAGGTCTTTTTAGTCTCCTGCAAGTTGTGACAGTTTTGGCATTCCGTGGCACTTTCATTGGCTACATTTAGGTGATAGATTCTTGTAGAATCCCCCAGGAGGCATGCATATGAGGTGAATTGTGTCAGGGGACTGAATTGTTGACAATGTTAACAGGTCGCCTTTGTTAAGGTGGTGTCTGCTAGGCTTCTCTACTACAAAGTAACTAGCTTTGTCTTTATATTTAATAAGCATTTCATAAAGAACTATATTGGTACTATATAAATATCCAGTTTTGCATCATTCTTTCACTTCCTACTTGTAGCATTCATACATTTGTTTTAATTGTTCTTGCATGCAACAATGATTAACTTTGGGTTTTGCCTAATGATTTTTTGTGTGGGGGGGACAAGTCCTTATTTTATCATCATACTCTTAATTGTCTTTTCTGGCATTCCCACTGACCCAAGTGGATTGCCTCAATTTCTTAATCCCTCGGAACAGGTTCTTGTCTTTATTATTCTTTTTAAAATTACTTTATTGGGGGCTCGTACAAGTCTTATCACAATTCATACATGCATCCATTGTGTCAAGCACATATGTACATTTGTTGCCATCAT
>NW_022111309.1:1270848-1275757 GCF_000313985.2 Echinops telfairi | reverse complement strand
TATCTTTTAATAGCCAGGCACCATCAGCTTTCTTCACCACATTTGCTTATGCACACATTTGTCTTCAGTGATCATATCGGGAAGATGGGCACCCACTGATATGATTTTTTGTTCTTTGATGTCTGATAACTGGTCCCTTCTTCACCTCATGGTCACACAGGCTGGTGTGCTTCTTCCATACTGGCTTTGATGCTTCTCAGCTAGATGGCAGCTTGTTTACCTGCAAGTTTTTAAGACCCCAGATGCTATATCTTTTGAGATGCTATATCTTTTGATATCCGTACCATCAGCTTTCTTCAATACATTTGCTTATGCACACATTTGTCTTCAGTGATCGTGTTAGGAAGGTGTGCATCATAGAATTCCAAATTAATAGAACAAAGTGTTCTTGTATTGAGTAAGTACTTGAGTGGAGGTCCAATGTCCATCTGCTGCCTTAATACTAAACCTATAAATATATGCATGTAGATCTATTTCCCCACCATCCTATATAAATATATTTACATATGTACATGCCTGTATTTAGACCTCTATAAATACCCTTTGTCTCCTAGTTCTTTGCTCTATTTCTTTTTACTTTCCTCTTGTCCCACTATCATGTTCAGCCTTCATTTGGGTTTCAGTAATTTCTCTCAGTTACATTGCCCTTACCAGGCCTCTCACACCCTCCTTACCACTAATTTTGGGTCACTTGTTGGTCCCTTGTCCCTGGGTTGGTCAACACCTCCTTACCCCCACCTCCCCCTCTCCCATGTCCCCCTGGAACCATCAGTCCCGTTGTTTTCTCCTCCAGACTGTTCATCCAGATCTAGATAGATCTGCAGAGATAATAATATCCACCAAAAAAACAAGGGATAGCAAGACAAAGCAACAAAAGAGAACACCAGGATGACAACAAAAGAGGAAAACAGTGACCCATAAAAGAATAAATTAATTTAAAAAAAGAAAAAAATTTTAATTAAAAAAAAAGAAAAACGTGTAAATAGATCATGGTCTGATTTTTGACCTCTAGGTGTGTCCTCCAGTTAAATCTTATGGGGTGCCACACTCTGGCCCCCGAGTCTATCCTTTGTACTCCTTCGGGGGCTCCCTGCTCTGCTCCCACGGTTGCTCTGCTGCGCCTTTAGTGGTTTGCCTTGGTGTCGCTGGGTCAGACTGGGCCAGTCCCGACACCGAGTCTCCAGTGTTGTCCCCCTTAGGGTCATGGGTCAGCAAGGACGTCATGTCTCATAGTGGGATCAGCCATATGGTCGACTCTGTGCATTGGCTGGTCTGAGCGGGAATATCATCCTCTAGGCCTGGTGGGCCAGGATGTGCTCCACTCTCTCTTCCTCCCCCTTCATTTGCTCCTGTGTGCTCTGAACAGACACATCCCTCTCCCTGAGCTGTAGCTTCAGTGCTGTCCTCTGAAGTGTATTCTTCTGGGGGTTGTAGGGGAGTCATGGTATTTTCCATGGCTTCATATGCATGTGAAAGTTGGACATTGAATAAAGAAGACTGAAGGAGAATTAATGCATTTGAATTGAGGTGCTGGTGAAGAGTAGTTCAAGTACCATGGACTACTAAAAGGAGAAACTGATGTCGTGGAAGAAGTACAACCAGAATGATCCTTAGAGGCAAGGGTGACAGGACTTTGTCTTAATACTTTGGACATGTTGTCAGGAGAGACAAGTCACGTGAGAAAAACATCATGCTTGGTAAAGTGGAGGGAGGGGCAGTGGAAAAAGGCCCTCAAGTAGATGGATTGGCACAGTGGCTGCAACAATGGGCTCCGACATAGGAGTAGTTGTGGGGCTGGTGCAGGACTGAGCAGTGTCTCATTCTCTCGTGCAGGAGGTCACTAGAAGTCACATCTGACTTGATGCCACCTCACAATACAAGGATTGGACACCACTACCAGTGATTGTGGCCCAATCCACTGGGAACTTCATGAGAGATTTTGTGGAACATGCTTCATAATTGTGTTTTCCAGGTGGAAGAAAGCTGAAGTATTTATTTACCAACACACACACACACACAATCAAAGCATGACCTCAAAGAGGTCTCATAGGGAGCCAGCCAATATCTTTTGTGAACTGTCTGCATTAGATTTATGGAGATGTAGGTGAGCTATACTATCAGTTCCCCTGAATTAGCTGTTTTACCTCAACTTTTGTCCCTCCCCAACATCCAATTAAAGTTATGTGCCATTTAATATCTTACAGGTAGCATCTGACTGCATATTATGTGTGGGCCAGGGTACCGGCTTGTCTGAGAGTCAGAACACCAGGCCCTTGAGGCTGCGCCCCCATCTCTGCTTGGAAACGACTTCCTCTGGGCTGAAAGAGGCATAGTCCCAAACTCCCAACCTCCGTCAACCTTTGCTCCTCCACTCCTGTGTCTTGGTGGGCCTAATTTTCCTATTTTCTCAATATGGACCCCTAGGACAACAATGGAAAGGTGTGAGCGCCATAATCCCAGGCTCAGGTGCCCTAAACCCACTGTACTGCACCATCTGCTCTCTGGGCAGGCTCTTACGGGCAGGCTGGGCTTCCCTGTAACTGACCTGAAGCCAATTGGGACCTTGCTGAGTCCTTACTGGAGGCATCTGTAGGGGAGCTGCCTGGGCCGCCAGCCACACTTGAGCACTTTGACCACTATACTTGGAGCCCTGTGGACACAGGTGTTTGCACAACACCCAAATCTCATAATGCCCTGTTTCCCAGAATGCATCATGGGTTTTAAGGAACACACCTGTATTGCTTCCTAAGTGATCCTTCTAAAATGCCAAACCGTTCAAGGTATGCTCCTGCTTCTATCAGTGACTCCCTAGTGCTTTCAGAATAAACTCAAAAAGACTTGACTTGGCAGGTTACGACTGCGTCATTTGGCTCTCTCCCAGCTTCATCTCTCACCAGCCTCTTCCTGGGCTCCAGGTATACTGCACTAGCTGTGGTTTCCTTCCTGAGCCACACTCAGTGGTCCCTGCCCATAGCAAGCCCTCTGCCTTATAAATATCTAACATTTATTTCATCGACTATGTGGTAGGCACTTGCTGGACACTGCAGCCACAATAAGGAATACATCATGGCTCTGTCTTCAAGGAGTTCACATAAAGGAGCTTTTATTTCAACTGAACCACTCCATTAGGGAAGGGCTCCTAGGGACCATGAGAGGAGGAAGGAACCCGGGCCTATAGAGAAAAGCACATCATCCCCAGACAATATTTTGAAGGCAGGGTATACTCTTCCTCATCTTTGTAGCCTGGGTCCTAGCATGATGCTGAGCCCCTTCAGATCACACACCTGGATACCTTGAGTGCTTTTAAAGAGGCCAGAATGAGATGATCGAAAGATGTTGCTCCTCAGAAGTTACCTCCAAGTCAGTGGTACACGCAGCACTTGTACTTGGTCTATGCCAACCTGAGCACAGGAAGCCGGTGACCCTGGATTTCAGGTACTTAGTTTTGAGCTCTGAACAGAGACTGTGATGATTTCCTAAAATCAGTGACTTTAGCTACAGGTAACAGCGACCATGATCTGCTAATGTATTGTTTGTAATAGAAATGCTACAGAATTCCTAAGCCAATCAACCTTCCCTTGCTCCTTTGCTTCTCCGCCTTTCTGAACTTCTTAGACAAAGGACATGGTACATATATTCATCTTCTCTTGGGCTAGATTTAGGGCCAACATGTCAGTGGGTAGGTGTGTAGTCTGGGCAGTCTTCTGTTTCTGAGGAGAGTCAGCTTTTCCCAAGGAGTGGGAGATGGGGTGGTTGGGAGGGGATGACCACATTTGAACAGTCTGTTCTCATTGTCCCTTCCTTTCTTCCAGGGTGAAGGGCAGATGAGAAGCAGGGAGCCATTATTTATTGTCCCCTATTTCAAGGTCCAGGCTTTGAAGAAAACGTGTGAACACCTTCCTCTTTTCCTGGAGCAGAGGAGTCAAATCCAGCTGGCTTCGCAGTTTCTGGCAGTTCAGAAAGCATGCATTTCTACAGGACTTGATTTACCCAAACTTTTAATGTGTTTTAAAAAACCTTCCAGCAGACCCTGATACTGGCTGCCCTGAACCTTGTGGGAAACTGAACAGAACTCTGGGTTTGTCTGGTGTCAAGTTGAACTTTCCCCAGTATATTCTGTGATATATTGCCTGATCCTTGAGGGCGGAAACTGGTGAGACCCCAACTTCCTTTCTTTGTAACTTTCTAGTACCCCTCCTCTGGCCTTGGCTCATCCACCCCATTCACTCTATTTTAAAGTGTTGTGGGATTGAGTTTCACATTTACAAATGACAACCATTTGGCTTCGTGTCCATTGCATAAGCACCTCTGGGTTCAGACACAAGGCCCTGAGAAATTCTCCTGGAGGTGTGCTGTCTTCAGAACACAAGGGCAATGGGTCACCTGCTAATGGCCTCTAGGACAAAGCACTACTGCTGTCCCACATATTATTTCCTTTTCTCCTCTCTCAGTAAAGGAAGTATGCAGAGTATAGTGTCCTCTTCTAAGTTATGACTTCCACAGGCCACTTTAGCTCTTAGCTTCCTTTCCCGCATCGATCAGGTGGAAATGGAAACGGAATCTGACATGGGGAGTTGTAAGGAATATTTGCGCCACAGAATGCAAAATACGCCGCACCTATTACTGATCCTTGTCAGGAAGCTACTACTACTAAAAGTATACGGCCATTGCTTCTTTCCGAGGAGTGTGGAGCTGGGTTCTTCAGCGGAATGGGTCCTCCTCATTCTGCAATTCAAGTCTTTTTCCGTCAGGCCTGGGTGCCCCATTGTGCGTGCTCAGGGAGGGTGTCTCCGGGTCCCCAGGCCCGAGCACAGGGGCGGCCCCGGTAAGGGGCGGCCCCGGTAAGCAGCGGTCTGCGGAGACCGAGTGCACCCGGAGGGCCGCGTGCCGGAGCGCATTCCCGGGCCTG
>NW_022111309.1:1260121-1269242 GCF_000313985.2 Echinops telfairi | reverse complement strand
GGGGGGGGGGGTAGCGTTTTTTATGAGTAACTTTGGCTTTTCGTTCGATTGTCTCTGCCTTTGGACAGGAAGGTGAAATAAATTATGTGAGGTAGGGGTACAAATAAGTTTAGAAAAGGTTGAACATCTCATAAATACGATGATCTTTTAAGTAAAAAAAATACATTTCCCCCCTCGTGGAAATGTTTACTCTAAAATTGTTCCTCTGACATAGTATGATGCTTGTAGGAATCAGGACTCTTAGCACAATCCACTAGAGAGCTAATGAGAGCATTTAGGAATAGCGGCAGCATCTCAGTGTGTACATTTTAGTTTACAGTGAGATTGGGATTCCAATAAATGTATTATTAGAAAGGTCTACTGCAACGATAATGATATATACATATTTTTAAACAAAGGATTGTCGAAAAATTTCCAGATATGAAGCTTTTATTGCCTGTGCCTTGTATCATCTAGTACTCATAAAGGGAAGGCTCACTAAGGCTATAATTAGGTGTACATTACACAATAGGGTACTTTCTCTTTAAGAATCCAGCTGTGTTGTTTTGGCAACTGCTAAGTATTCCAGTTGTCAGTTTTAAAATCCATGGTACCTTGGGGGTACTTGGACAGTGTGAAGAAAAGGTAAACAAAGTAGACTTTTAAAAACAACATACCAAAGTGACATTTAATAATATGGACTTAGAAGTAAGGATAAAAATATGTTAAAACATTTTTATTGGTGGGTATTCCCCACCCCCACGCCCACCCTCCTATGGTTGTATGTTGGAGTGCTCAGTCTTTACTAATCTCTTTTGTCTTGCAAATGGAAATTTTTGTTTTAGGGGAAGAATCTAAAGTGTTTCACTAAAGTGGATGCCAACTTAAATTAGACTATATCATATGTAATGATACATGCTATATGTCCCACAAAACTATGATTATTATTGTTCTGCATGTCAGTAGTTCAGTTGACTTTGTAATCACTTTATTTTAATTCTCAGTGATGTATTGCAAGCTAGTGATAATGGTGTTATAAAAATGAAAGTACTCCGAAAAGCTAAAACTAGGCATTTGAAAATGTGTAAACTTGACTGTGTAGATAGATGATAGATCTCAAACTTTGGCTGACTGTTCCTTTTCTTGGGGGTGGGGGGTGGTGGTGGTGGATAGAATTACTCAGCATTCCCCTGGCAATGAAAAGTGTTTGTGCTATAGCCCATAATCCAGAATAAGGTATAGGTATCTGCTTTTGCAGTCACCCTGAATGATTCCAGATCCCACCCCCACCCCACCCAAAAAAGGGGAAAAAAAGGACTGTATTGCCTACCTTGGGAAACACTGCTTTTGATAAACAATTCTTTTAGACAATTCTTCCAATACAAAGTTATGTGTTAAAGCAGTTAATGATTATAAAGTAATAGTGAACTCGAAGCATAATTATTTGCTTACCTATTGTAATTTTACTTCAGTCATAAAAACACATAAACAATAGTTTTATTCGGGATGTTAAAATTGTATTTGATTAAGTTGTCAGGCACTAGGTTCTGACTTATAATGACCCTCTGAAGAATAGGACAGACACTGCCTGACGCTATGCTGTCCTCACGGTCACTGTTGTCTGAGACCTCTGTTGCAGCCACTACACCAGTCTATCTCATTGAGGGTCTCACTATTTCTAGACGCCCGTCTTTACTAAGTGTGATGTACTTCTCCAGGAACTGGTCCTTCCTGGTAAGCTAGAAGTAAGTCAGAAATTGTCTCACCATGCTTCTAAAGGACATTCTGTTGGTACTTCTTCCATGATACATTTTTTTGGAGGTAGATAACCTTATTTCCTACTCTGACTTAGTTTGGAAACTCCACTTAACCCTGTTCACCATGAGTTACCTTGCTGGTGAGAAGGTTAAGTAACAAAGTACTACTTCTGGGTTTCAATTCATATTGAACTGCAGTCAGTGAATGGCTGCAGACAAATTCTATGGTAAAATATTTTTGTCTTAGTCTCTTGTTTAAGGTGCCTTCAAACCCCCCTCCCCCCAAAAAAGGATACTTTTTGTGCCATGAAAAAAAAGAAACTAACAACAATTTTGAGCTCAGGGCGAATGTCGACTCTTAAACGAAACTCAAGTGCATATCTTCCATGTCATTGAAGCTTTGCAGCAAGTTACGGGAATGCTGCCCCACATGACAACAAGTTATGGGAATGCTGTTCCACATGAAACAACAGATTTTATGCAGATCAAGGATTTTAAGGAAGTTTTGGGAAACCTCAAAGATAAATTCAAGACAGGAGGTTAGCTTAGAAGGTTGTATGTTTATTAATTTTTTTATTCCAAAGAGGGTACTCTTGATAAATTTTCTCAAAGTTCACATGATAATCATGGGGACTTATGAAGAAATTTTAGGAAAATTGAATATGTATTGATGAGAAAAAGACCAGGAAAGTTGTGCTGAGTTATTATTATTATGTACTTGGTCATTCTTCGAGTGCAGCAAGGGCTGTTTTGTAAGAATTTCATTGAGAAACCTTATTTCTACCTTACAACCTCACTCTTGCCCTTCATACTTTGTTCCTCAGAGGATTTCAAAGCAACAGGATTTGAGTGTCTCAGGATGCTAAAACTGCTTTCTAACATAGTGTAAATTGAAGTGCAGAATTCTCCGGGGAAGGATTAAAGAGATGAAAACACTGCCTTCAGAAGTATATAGACCTAGATGGCAGCTGTATTGAGAAACAATAGCTTCATGTTTCGATATTTTTACTTAATGAAGGTTTCTAAGGAGTACTTTTTGACTTACTTTTATATTTGAAATACTGGTGGCATGATTTCCAGATTCAGAGCAACAAACATAACAAACCATCACAGTATAACAAACTGACAGATGTGAGTGGTGGTCTTTAAATTACTTCCTAGCAAAAGTTTCTTTAAATTATTGAGACAAGTGGTGGAATTGTTCAGTAGAAGGAGAGAAGTCCATTGGGGATTATAAATAGTAAATTTTATGTCACGGTGTTGAATTATGGTTTCTTTTACTTTTAGGAGTTTTTATATTTCCATAGTGAGGATGTGTGTCAAAGGTGTTTTTTTTTTTTTATAAATGCCATTTGAAGTGATATTTTAAAGAAGTTATTTTGAGTGGTGGTGTTATATTTTTCAAAGCAATTTTATTATAGCTTTATATTTCCCATTTAGGATGCAATGCCAGATTAATAATTTTATTAATGTTCTAGTGATAACTATGTCATCTTAATTCTGTGGCTACCAAAGAGATAGCTGTTGAAGTGCACGCATTCTGAAAGTGGCGAAGTAATTTCTGAAAATGTTTTTAGTTTGAAATAGTTAAGTGAAATCCTTCAATAATTTGTGTTCTGAATTAAGGAGAAAACAAGCAAATTTGTGACTGAGAAGTGAGTAGCATGAATGGCTGTCTGGTCCTGGAAAGCTATTTTCCCCTCACTCTCTGCCTTTTTCTGTTGCTTTTAGTTGACTCCAAACCAAACCCATTTTCATCCAATAGAACTGCCGTTAGGGTTTCTTGAGACTTTAAAAATCTTTACAGGAGCAAGCAGCTGGTGGGTTTGAACTGTTGACCTTGTGTTTAGCAGTCTAACGTGTAACTCACTGCGCCACTAGGACTCCTTAGTGTAAAATACAGTAATGATGGTCTTGGATTTTATGGCATATTTCTAATTTCAAGTATTCTGCTTATAAGCAGGCCATCCACCTATTGGCATTTGTGGTACATACAAATGTTTTCTTTTGATCAGTGGTCTGGCAATAGGAAAAAATTGTTTTGTGCATTGAAAACAATCAGGATTGCCCTTTTCTAGATTTCAGGATTTCTTTTTCTAGATTAAAAAGAAAATGTGTGGAAAGATTTAGAGATATGCTCTCTTAATGTTTAATAAGAGAAGTGTAAATAAGGAAAATTTCATCCATCTTCCAGCTAGACCCCTTGTGCACTTGAGTGCTTTAATCTGTGATGATTTGCAAGCCCTCATAAAGAAGCCAGCTTTGCATTATCCTCTAGCTTGATTCAGATCCCACTTTCAGTGCTGATTAACAAAGGAGACATGTTCTGTAGAATGGAAAGGAATTACAACTGTCTGTTCCATTGAGTTGCTAGTATTAAATAAAATAATCTGTTAATAAGATGGGAGTATGTAAATTCCTAGTGTGACACTTCATGTACAAAATGCAAATGGCCTCATTTCCCTTTATCCTTTTTTCAATTTATCTTTCCTTATGGAGATTATTTAGGTACCTTTAGTATACTAGTAATGTGAGTGACCAAAAAGGTATAAACATCTATAATGTGTAAAAACAGGAGAATGCTCATTTACTTGTTTTGGAAAAAATATCCCAGCATCTATTGCCTTATTACACATAAAATTTTTGGGTGAATATTTTAGATTAGTTTTTTGATCCACACGTCTTTGCTTCTAGCCTCCATATGCTCACCAAATATTTTAAAAATTATAATTACATAAAATACATTACCTATTTTTCAGTGAAATGTGCCTTTTTAATTCTTAAAATAATTAAATCAAGCTGCTTATTAAATCAAAGTTTATTAAATCAAACTGCTCCTGCTTTTGACTAATAATGTATATGCCAAACTTACTTTTCCTTTTAATTCTTAAAAAACATTAGAATACTATATTTATAACCTACTTGGTATAGGTACATTTTAAGAATGACTTTTCTCTAATGGGTAATATATAATTATTTTTATACTTCATTTTCTCAGGTTTGTGAAACCAAATTATTTTGCATCCTTTATCTGTGCTTTTAAAAATGAAGTATGTGTTCATTTTATTATAATTTATAAGATAAACGGATTTGTTTAGATTCATGTATACCAAGGAATAAATTATTGGTTCTTATTTAATAAACAGCATATTCTAAAATATAGTAGTTTTAGCATCTATTAATTTAAAATTATATTTGTATTTACTGAATTTGATGCTAAATTTAACTTATTTAATATTTAATTATTGCCTTACGAATCACTCAAGACAGTCATTCAAGCATGTCACGTGAAATGAAATCATAAGCATATGGATCCGAAAAACGTAGCTTGTTTGTGAAGTGGAATTGATACCAAATATTTGAACATCGATATGCAACAACTGACTATTTATTCCTTCATCAGTTTATAAACTGATGAATCTTCTTACCTGCTATTTTTGTGAGCTACCCAAAGCATATTGGTTGAGAACAGTTTAAGTATGATTTGTGACCTTTGTAACAAAAGGATGGGTCTTGTTAAACTTGTTAAGGGCACATAATACAAAAGCAAGAGCAGTTTTTGACTAATAATGTGTATGCCAATCTTACCTTTCCACTCTGGCTCCAGCAACCTTCCATCTAGGTAGAAACTGTAATTATATTTCTAAAATTCAGATCTAAACATCAGTCTTAAAAAAAATAAAACTGTGAAGACAAATAAGATCAAGTAGGGATACAGCAATATTAGGGATTAGAGATTGTCTGTGTTAGAATACCCACTCTAACACTTTGTTCTTTGACAAGTTTTCAATCTGGAGGCTCAGTGTATAAAATAGTGATTATAACAATCTACTTTGTAGAGTTGTTGAAAGGATTAAATGAGACATGTACTTACTGTGAAGCTATTAGTCTAATGCCTGGAGCATCATTAGCATACTATAGTTTTTTCTTTACTATTACTGTCACTGAGGAGCCTCATGGTGCAGTGTTTAAAGTGATGGACTCCTAACCGAAAGATCAGTGGTTTGAACTGACCAGACTCCTTTTTGGGAGAAAGGTATGGCAGTCTGCTTCTGTGAAGATTATAGCCCAGGAAATCCTCTGCGGAAGTTCTACTCTGTTCATAAGTGGGAATCCACTTACTGGAAACAGGTTTTGGTTTTTTTTTGGGGGGGAGGGGATTATTGTCACTACTACCACTCCTAAGGAGCCCTGATGGCACTCTTGGTTAGACATTGAACTGTTAATCACAAGGACAGTGCTTCAAACCCACCAGCCGAGAAAGATGAGACTGTCTGCTCCAGTAAAGATTTACAGTCTGCGAGTAGACATTGACTTGCTAGCACGGGATACTACCACCGCTATTGTTCTTAGTCATGGCCCATTGTGAGCCACACCCTGCAGTTTCTGTGCCCTAGTCAAGGCCAGCTGTTTGCTGTTCCATGAACAGGCCATACATTTTCCTGTTGGTGACTCATCCTTTTATTTCTGTAGCCCAGAATTCTCCCGAGCTTGAGGTCTCCACTTGGAAAACTAATTGGGATCTCAAACTTATTAGCCACATGATTAAAAGAGAGCATTTGATTCCAATCCTTCATCCTGGTATCATTGCTGGCACTCCTCATCTCAGTAAATGGTAATACTTAAGCTGAAAAGTTAAGATAATCATTCTTTTTTTAAAAATCATTTTATTGGGGGCTCGTACGTTTACCACAATCCACACATCCATCCATTGTGTCAAGCACATCTCAAAACATTTGCTTTCTACTTGAGCCCTTGGCATCAGCTCCTCATTTTTTCTGCTCCCTCCTCACTCCCCCCTTCCTCATGAACCCTTGATAATTTACAAGACATTATTATTTTGCCATATCTCACACTGTCCGACGTCTCCCTTCACCCACTTTTCTATTGTCCGTCCTCCAGAGAGGACGTTATATGTAGATCCTTGTAATCGGTTCCCACTTTATACTCCACTTTTGCTTCACCTTCCGGTATCACCACTCTCACCACTGGTCCTGAGGGGTTCATCTGTCCTGGATTCCCTATGTTTTCAGTTCCCATCTGTACCAGTGTACATCCTACAGTCCAGCTGGATTTGTAAGGTAGAATTAGGATCATGATTGTTGAGGGGAGGAAGGATTTAAGAACTAGAGGAAAGTTGTATGTTTCATCATTGCTGCACTGCACCCTAACTGGCTCGTCTCTTCCCTGCGACCCTTCTGTAAGGGGATAAGATACCATTCTTGATGGGGTTGTTTTTTTTTGCTCAGATTCATCCCAGTTCAGACTTTAAAGTTTATAAGGGCATATTCTAGGTTATAAAAGTTCAATATATATACATATTCATATGTATATGTTCTATACATATGAACATTTTGCTATCAGTCCTGGTCAAGACAGGAATTCTAGACCTGTCTTGATGGTACATGTGGCATCTTCTGAGATTCTGATTTGCTTTCTTTCTGGTCAGTGAGTAGCCGTCTTATTTGAAAGCTACAGTCCCGGTTTGAAATGCATATTCCTATGAAGAGTGCTAGGAATTGTATTTAGTTACCAGTTGTTCCTTACTAACTAACATTACCCCCAGTCCTTTCCTCTAGTGTATTCAGCTACTCTCACATGTTCTTTCAGAAAAGTGCTAAGTTGGTGGAGAACTTTGTGCAGTTAACAGAATACATGAAATACATATTAATTCAAATGTATTATTATCAAAGGTTTTAATTAAAGAACATCAAAATGCCTAATCTTGGCATTGCTATTTTATAGCGTTTTGTTCCTTAGCAAATAATAACCTTTCTTAGCATCATCTTAATTATAAAATGAGATGATATCTAATCCCTTTTATCTGGATGTTATGTGTTCTCTTCCTAATTGACATTAAATTGTTTATGAAAGTAAAATGAAGTGCCACAAAACATAATGAAAGAACTCTCCTTGTGTGCCAGGAATCATTGGATTTTAGGTCTCTGTAATGATTGTATTATTTTGGTAGCTTATTTTATTCTTTGGTTTCAATTGCCTAATTAATTTCTCTAATTTGGCTATGTATTGGACAAGATTATTATAAAAGTCCTGACATACAGTCAGATGAGAATACAGACCTACATGTTTACGTGCCACTGTGACACATACTTGCATTGTACAGCACAGAATGTAGCACATAGAAAGGATACTTAATTGAGTTTCAAAGAGGCCAGAAAATTTATCCCAGAGAAAGTGATATCTAGGTTGATGCCTGAAGAGTGAATTTAGCCTAGTAAAGAGGGATGGGGGAGGGTAGCACTGACTAGACCTGTGTTAAGGACCAGCGATGGATTAGAGGACTTAGAGAAGCATAAATAGTATAGTATGGCTGGCTCAGGAAGCGCAAGAGAGGGAAGGCATTATAGGAGTAGTGAAAAATAAGGGATAAGAGTGAAATAGGGGCTAGATTATGAAGAGCCTTTACACCATGTTAAAGAATTTGGACAAATTCCTAAGGAAAAATTGAAGCATCTTAAGGAGGGATTGGATTACCTAACAAACTAGTTAAGCACAAGTTTACTTGTGCTTACTCATTACAGATAAGTACGTACTGGTAAGCCTAGGTTAGCTTGCACTCGGGTAATCCGTCCCTGTCCAAACCAAATTCACTGCCATTGAATCGATTCTGACTCTTGGTGACCCTATGGACAAAGCGGAACTGCCCCTGTGGATTTCCCAAACTGTAACTCTTTATGGGAGTAAAACAGATTTATCTATCACCTGCCTGTCCCTGTCAGGAATTGTAAATTGAAAAGCGTTGATTCTCTACAAAAGCACGCTTGGGCTAGGAGACAGATAGATGCCACCCGTACTCAGAAGCAGAACCTTTGATGTGAAAAATAAGAAGTTGCTCACTACAGATTAATAAGTAAGCAGGCTAAATCTATGTTAATTTTGTTTAATTAGAAAAACGGTGTGTTGGTGGTTGGACTATGGACAATTACATGGGGAGAGAGAGTCTTTGGGTTTTGCAAAGTTATGAGCTTGGTGACTACTTTTTTTTTTCATAAGAATAGTATTTTATTGAAATAAAACGTTGAAAGCCATCTTATTGACCAAGGTAAGATTACCCTACTACAAAATATATGGTCAAGAGCATTTCTAATACTAAAAAGGCCCAGGAAAGTAGGTCCTATTTTTATGATAATTTTATTGAAGATTCACTCTGGATCTTATTTGCATGTGTGTCATAGTTGATTTAAACTACGTATGAAGTTTCCAAACTGTGTAAAGATCTTCGTATTCAAAAGCAAGGCAAGGTATTCTTTTGTTTTTTGCCATTCCACCATCTCATCTGAAAGTTTTCTTTTTATTTATTTATTTATTTTAGTCGTTTTATTAGGGGCTCAAACAACTCATCACCATACATACATCAATTGTGT
>NW_022111309.1:1235784-1259722 GCF_000313985.2 Echinops telfairi | reverse complement strand
GAGGAAGCATTTAGGAACTAGAGGAAAGTTGTATGTTTCATTGTTGCTACATCGCACCCTGATGACTACTTTTAAAAGTTGGAGGATCTACTGCACACGTGGAGTCATGGTGGGTCAGAATCAATTCTACATCAACTAACACCACTACCACCAAAGTTGGTAGGCAGGGAGAACTATTGGGAGGGTGTTAAAACAAATCAATCGAAAGGGATTAGTTGGCTTGGGCTGTAATAGTGGGAGAAGGACTGAAGAAATAGGTGGATTTTAGAGAGAAATAAAGTAATTGTTGTTTAGTCTATTCTGACTCAGACCTTATTGACAGAGTAGACTGCCTCATAGGGTTTCCTAGCCTATAATCATTACAGATACTGACAGCTACACTTTTCTCCCAGGGAGTAACTGTTGGGTTTGAACTATTTGCATCACCAGGACTCCTTTGAGAAATATATAAACACATTGTACCTAGTCATTTCTGATTTATAGCAGTCCTTATAGGACAGAGTAGAACTGCTACTTAGGGTTGCTGAGTCTGTGAATCTTTATGACAGTACCCAGCCTCATTTTTTACCCCACCCCCCACCCCCAATTCTCAAATAATCATTTACTGAATCACCCACCAATCAGCCTCCCTTCCTATGGGTGATTCACCTGCAAGTGCAATTTGATTATCCCTTACATTAGCTACTTGTAGATATCTTTTAATCTAAAATTATGTTGATTATCTGACTAAATAACTCTGCCTTTTAGGGGGATTGATGCTCACATTAAGAATGTTTCTGTTGGACTTTCAAAGTCCAGAGCAAGTGCTGGTAATCAAAAGCAGGGTTGGATTTCCCAGAACAACTCCTGCTTTAAATTCTGCCCCCACTTTAAACTCATAAGCTTTTACCTTGTGCAGTTGTTAAATTATGGATTCCCATTCAGTGCCCTGACTGCCTCTAGTGTCTTGTTTTAATCCTACTGGGAATCTATTTAAATGATTAGTTAGTGACAACCAGTTACTAAAACACTGTCTTCATTTGCCATCCAGGGAAAATCGAAGTTTTGTATCAAGGTAGCAACCCTTTCCTTGAGATTTCAGCAGGTGGTACCAAGAAAGCTATTGACAGTAGTTGAAACTGCAACATTGCATGTTGCAAAAGTTTAACATTCAAATTGGGGTTGGTCATTTTGCTGAGCTTTAACCCTTAGTTACTCCATATTACATTTGAATTGGAGAAGTCTTTGAGAAATTTATTAATCACAGTGGGACAAGTGGCAGCCAAAACTACTGAGGGATGAGAACACGGCTTAAATTCTTTGGCCAAAGTGCCCCTGAATAGCAGAAGCTTTGGACTTTATTTTTACTAGCTCAACAATGTATAGTCTGTGCAGTAGTCAACACTTCTGCACTTCTTGGGGCACATAGATAGATAATACAGGGAAGGTGGAACAGGAGAGATGACTTTTAGTGATATGTGCAATTAATCTTGTATCGTTTTGGGGCAGGCATAGTGTTGATGGGTGTAAATCCGCCGCTCACCTTTCTTTTCTCGGGTCTCATTATGACCAGTGGTTCTAAACCTTCCTAGTGCCGCGACCCTTTAATACGGTTTCTCACGATGTGGTGAGCCCCCAACCATAAAATTACTTTTGTTGCTACTTCGTAACTGTAATTTTGCGCCTGTTATGAATTGGGTGACCCACAGGTTGAAAACTGCTGCCCTAGGACAACGGTTGGTGTGGCTGATGCAGAATTTTCTGAAACATACCTAGCTGATCCTAAAGAACCTTAGACTGCAGAATACAAGCAGGCTACACTTTAAATGACTTGCAATCTCAAGTCAAGCATCTCTACTTTAAAGAGCATGCTCCCCTTAATCTAGAGCAGATAAGGAGAAATTTATACTCATAGGCAGGATAATGATACTCTATGCCTTAAATAAGCAGGAAGCAGTTACAGAATGAGAGAACTGTACCTCTAATCCCATGAAGGGAATTATGAGTATGAAATCTCAGGAGGAAAATGAGACAGGTCAAGGGAGTGAAGCTGGAGATATGGACAGAACATGCTTGGAGTCCATGATGACATTTTAGGACTATATTTCCCAGAACCCCTTGCTACCCTGATGGAAGCTTCTGAGAATCTTATGGGCACAGGAACCTTTTTTGCACCATTTCATTTGTTTAGAAAATCATGTTATTGGAGGCTCGTGCAGCTCTTAACACAGTCCACACACACACACATCCATTGTATCAAGCACATTCATACACGTGTTGCCATCATCATTTTCAAAACAATTTCTTTCTACTTGAGCCCTTGGTATCAGTTTATTTTCTGCCCTCCCCCACTCTCCCTCACGAACCCTTGATAATTTATGTTATTGTTATTTTTTCATGGCTTACACTGACAGATGTCTCCCTTCACCCACTTTTCTGTTGTCCGTCCCCCTGGGGAGGGGGTTATATGTTGATCATTGTGATCAGTTCCCCCTTTCTCCCTCACCTTCCCCTTACTATCCTGGTATTGCTGCTCTCATTATTGGTTCTGAGGGGTTCATCTGTCCTGAATTCCCTGCATTTCCAGTTCTTATCTGTACCAGTGTACATGCTCTGGTCTAGCTGGATTTCTAAGGTAGAATTGGGGTCATGATAGTGGGGTTGGGGGGGTGGAAGCATTTAAGAACTAGAGCAATGGTTCTCAACCTGTGGGTTGCGATCCTTTTTGGGGGGGTTGAATGACCCTTTCACAGGAATCTCCTAAGACCATCGGAAAACACACAAATATTTCACAATATATAATTATTGTTTTGTGATTAATCACTATGCTTTAATTATATTTAATTATGTTCAATTTGTAACAATGAAAATACATCGTGCATATCAGATGTTTACATTGTGAGTCATAACAGTAGCAAAATTACAGTTAAGAAGTAGCAATGAAAATAATTTTATGGTTGGGGGTCACCACGACATGAGGAACTGTATTAAAGGGTCACGGCATTAGGAAGGTTGAGAACCACTGAACTAGAGGATAGTTGTATGTTTCATTGGTACCATACTGCACCTGACTGGCTTGTCTCTTCCCTGCGACCATTCTGTAAGGGGCTGTCCAATTGCCTACAGATGGGCTTTGGGTCTCCACTCCGCACTCCTCCTCATTCACAATGATACGATTTTTTATTCTGGGTCTTTGATGCCTGATACCTGACCCCATTGACACCTCATGATCAAACTGGCTGGTGTGCTTCTTACATGGTGGGCTTTGTTTCTTCTCAGCTAGATGGCTGTTTATTTATCTTTAAGCCTTTAAGACTCCAGACGCTATATCTTTTGATAGCTGGCCACCATCAACTTTTTCACCACATTTGCTTATGCACCCCCTTTGTCTTCAGCCATTGTATCAGGGATGGTGAACATCACAAAATGCCAGGTTATTAGAACAAAGTGTCCTTGCACTGAGGAAGTACTTGAGTAGAGGGCCAATATCTGTGTGCTGCCTTAACATATAAATATATGTACATAAATCAATTTCCCTAATGTTATATATAAACATATTTACATAAGTACATACCTGTATTTAGACCTCTATAAATGTCCTTTGCCTCCTAGTTCTCTACTCTATTTCCTTTTACTTTCTTCTTGTCCCGCTACCATGTTCTGCCTTCATTTGGGTTCCAGTAATTCCTCTCGGCTACATTGCCATTGATCACGCTCCACCAGGCATCCTATGCCCTCCTTGCCATCAATTTTAGATCATGTGTTGTTCCCTTGTCCCTGGGTTTGTTGACACCCAACTTTGTTCCCCGCCTCCCCCTCTCCCGTGTCACCCTGCTGTTTTCTCCTCCAGATTGCTTATCCCGCCTATCTTATCTAGATAAGCACAAAAACAAGACAGAGCAAAATGAAACAACAAAAAAATGAACAAAAACAAAACAGCAAAACCAACGACAAAAAAAGAAAAGCCTATAAATAGTTCCATGTCTGTTGGTTGACCTTTAGGAGTGTTTTCCAGTTGAGTCTGATGGAGTGCCACACCCTGACCCCAAAGTCTGTGTCATTGCTTTGCTCCCTTGCTGTCTGTTGCATACTCTCAGTGTTTTGCCTGGTGTGGTGGGGTCAGATCAGGCACAGTTCCCACCATGTGTCTCCAGAATTGTCCCCCAGCACAGTTCCCACCATGTGTCTCTAGAATTTTCCACCGTAGCGCTGTTGGTCAGTGAGGGACGTCATGTCTCCTGGTGGGGAAGCTGTGTGCCCTTCTCTCTGCCTTGGCTGCACTGAGCAGGAATATCATCCTTGGGGCTTGGTGGGCCAGGACGTGTTCCATTCTCTCTCCTTCCCTCTTTGTTTGCTCCTGAGCCACAGGAACCTTTAAAAAAGTTGGATGTGCATGTTGGAGGCAAGTGATCCTGAGGCAGTCTGCAGGCTGGTAAAGTTTTCTTCCTTTCAATAGCTCCTGAACAAGGTTCTCTTGCTATGCCCTAAGGAAGAGAAGAAAGGAAGGGAGGGAAGGGGGTAGAAACACTGAGCATAGGAATTTAGAGGACTTATCTATACAAGAGTCTAAGATATCTCTGCTATAAGGCAGGGGGCCCTTGTAGACAATCTTAAGATAGTGTTTGGTCTTGGAAAATAGTAATAAAAATGTTCAAATACTATATGCTCAATAACATATAGTTATTGAGTTAAAAGAAAATTAAAAGCCCCATTTGCCACCCCACCCTGAAAACATACCAAATAAAATAAGAAATACAAACTTTTTAAAGCACAGCAGGAGATGATTTAATTGTTCAGATAAGTAAAAATGCCAATGCTTATCAATTATGACTAAAATTTTGAGATACAAATGTAAGTTAAAGAGTATTGTTACTAAATCGTAGAAACCTTTTTAGACAAAAACACTAATATGTGAAGCTGTTGCTTGTCAACATGGCCTCCATCTAGGGGTGTCTACTTCTGTCGGCAGTGTTTTCATCTCTCTAAACTCTGGTGGCATGGTGAACACATTTGGCTGTCAGCTGAACTGCAAGGTCGGCAGTTTGAAACCACCAGTGGCTCTGTGGGAGAAAGTTGAGACTTTCAGCTCCTGTAAAAGTTTACTGCCACAGATACCCAAAGGGACAGTTCTACTCTGGTTTGAGGGTTCCTGTGAGTCAGAAATGTGTTTGTTATTTTGGATTTACCCCTGAAGAATTCTACACTACATCAAAGTGACAGTTTTGGCACCCTTGAGGGACTCAAGGTCTCACCAATGGTCTTGGTGTAAGGTATAGGCCCCAATGACTATACCTTCCTCAGTGGTCTCACCAATATAGTTGTCCTTTAAAAAAAGACTTCTCCATAATAGGCCCCAGTGACCATCCTGTGGGCTTTGCGAAAATCTATCAGATTACTCCTTTGGAATCCTTAAAAATGGTTGCCATAGCCTTCGGAGCGGAGGCCTCTGCCTTGAAATCGATTATGTATCTTGCTCTGTGAGTCTTGTCGATAAATCCAAGACTTGTCCCTGATTAATGTTTGTTCTATAAAATTGTCTTCATTACCTGTGCATATGCTTAAAAGACAAGATAATGAGATCAGTGATCTTAGTACAATACTTTTGGTACCTAGCAAGCCAAAAGATTGCTAAATCCAAGGTGTTCATTTAAAATTGAAAACAGATGAACCATGAGATTCCAACTTCAGTAGCTATTTCATCCATAGTAATTTTTCGTATTTCTTCCACTGGTTTCTGAACCTTAAGTCACATTCAATGAAGTTGATGGTTTCCCTCCTTCAATTCCTCTCTGACCTTCTGTAAACTGCCTGACTCATGTAAAAACTCTTCTTTTATGTGGGCAGCATTCCCATAAACTTGTTGCAAAGCGTTCAATGATTTGGGAAGATGTCCTCCTGAGTTTCGTTACAAATTTGATGTTAGCCATGATCTTTATGATATCTTAATGAGTCTAAGACAAGGGTATTATTGAGAGAAATTGTCTGTAGCCATCCAGTGATTGCAAAGACATGTTTAAACATATTTTGTTTGGCGTAAATGTGCATATATGAACTGTACCGTATTAGCAGTTCTTTTTGAGTTAACCTGATAGATTGGGTATACAAAAAGTTAAAGTATGATACAAGGATTACTCGAGTTTTAGGGTGAAAGAGTGCCCTAGTCAAGTGTGCCTGACCTAAGCCATGGTATTTTTAATTGCTTCATATGCATGTGAAAGCTGGAGAAAGAATAAGGCAGACCACAGAAGAATCGGTGCATTTGAATTGTGATGTTGGCAAAGAATATGGAAAGTACCATGGTGCGCCAGAAGAACAAACTCTGTCTTGGAGGAAGTTAAGTCAGCATGCTCCATAGAAGTGAGGGTGATGTTGTCATGTTGTCAGGAAAGACTATTGCTTCAAAAGGACATAGTACTTGGTGAAGCAGAGGGTGAGCAAAAAAGATGTAGCCTCTCGGAGATGGAGTGACACAGCGACGGCCACAATGGGCTCCAACATTTGTGAGGGTGGCACAGGACTGGCAGTGTTTTATTCTGTTGTGCATCGGTTGCTGTGCGTCAGAACCAACTCACGGCATCTAAAACAACCCGGGAAGAAAGACCCCAGATTCAAACAGTTTATGTTGTTTCTGCTAATGTGTCAGTGCACCTTGCACTTCTTCCTTGATCATAATGCTGCCTCTTGAAGCGGTTGAACATCGACCAAGTCTTTTTGGCACAGTGACCCTGTATTCCTTCCATCTTTTGATTCTTCCTGCATCATTCAATATTTTACCCATGGAATATTTCAGTATTTCAACCCAAGGTTTGCATTTTTCTTCAGTTCTTTCAGCTTCAGATATGCTTAGTGTGTTTTGCCTTTTTGATTTTCACATTCCATGTCTGCACATTTTATACATACACATTGGCCATTGGCCTTCCTTCTCTAGAGAACACGGGGTAATGGTCAGAAAGAAACTGAAGTAGGGACTAAATTAAAAATAGGGTTCGGGCTACAACTGTAAACTACAGCCTTCCACACATGTAAGTGCTTTCAGATTTAAGCTCTACTACAAAATGTACCACCTTTTAGAACACATAGAAAATGTTTTGAAAAGATGATGACACAACAGCTGCAGTGTCTCTTGAAGAAATTCCCATTGGGAAGCATGCCCTCCACCCACCACTTTTCTGTCAGTTTGTCTTCTGTCTTCAATGATTTGTGTGTTGTTGTTGGGATTCAAACGCAAATGTGTTTCAAATGCAGGCAGGGTCACCAAAGGGAACAGGTTTCAGCAGCATTTCTGTAAGGTCCACTGAGGAACTACACTTGTCTGGCGAGGACAGAGTCCATGGCTCTGGTGCCACCGCCCCGATTGCGCTCCCAGAGGCCCGGCGGGAAGGGACGGTGGGAAGAGCAGGCGGCAGGAAGGGTCCCCGAGAAGGAGGCACGGAGTTCCAGGGAGCCAGCCGGGGAGAGGATATATATATACACACACACATACATACATACATACATATATAGATGTGTTTGACACCATGGATTATGTATATTGTGATAAGAGCTATAAGAGCCCCGAATAAAATTTTTTAAAAATTGAAAAAAAAAACAAAAAAACAAAATTTAAAACTCTTTAAACTTTTGATTATAGGATGCTGAGCTTAGAAATGAACATATACATATAAATAAAAACTTGTATATGAGTATTCATGATAACCTTATTCAGCATAACTAGAAATTGTCATTAACATAATTGTTGATCAACTCAAGAATGGAAAAATTAAATGTACTGTAGTTAAGCAATGGAATGCTGTTTAGCAACAAAAGTGAATGAAGTTCTGATGTATGCTACACATGGATGAACTTTTAAAACGTGATAGTAAAGGAAATGAATCAAATACAAAAAAATTGTATAATTCTACTTAATATGAAATATCTAGAAGAGGTAAGTACGCAGAGACAGAAAGTAGATTGGTGGTTTCCTAGTGCTTGGGAGATTGTTCCTAGGGAATTGGAATGACTGCGGATGATAACAGACTTCTTACAGTAGGGATATGCTAAAAGACATTCATGTTTATACTTTAAATGTGTGAATTGTATGATTTGTGGATTATATTGTAATAAAGCAGTTTTAGAATTTTTAAGAACAAACTGAAGAGTTGTTTGAAGCCTTATATTTAGGGGTGTGGGCATAAGTGGAAGGGCATTAGGAAAAATAGACATTACTTGGCATCACATATGACACAAATGCTACCTTCTCCATCCACTAGCTAAGAAAGTCATGGATTGTGTTTTAGTGAGGATTTCATAAAAACTCATCTTTTAACCATGATGGCAGTTGATACGATTTGTCTTGCCTTTTTTTAATCCTTGCATGTTTTCCTATTAAATGCTAATGATTTTCTATTTTTAAGATTGTGTGCACTTGTACTCTGCCCATCTGTCGCATCACTTCATCGTCCTACACCCTGCTTTGCTCTTTTTGCTCACACCTACTCAAGTTTGTGTCATCTTCTGTATCTCCTGCATTGCAGCAGTTCCTTTCCTCACCTTTTAAATACTTACTTCTGTAAAATTATACCATTTAAAGATTCCACTTCTTATGAATCACTGTGTATTTATATCTTGATGAATTTATCTTTTTATGGCCTGCTTTTTTTCCTTACTGGTATCAGATAATTCATAATGATAAATATATTCTAAAACTTTGAATGTAACTTTTGCTGTAGTGATTGCGTTTCTGAATTTTTGAGTCAGTTATTGACTTTTTAATAGAAATGTGAAGCACATATTTGTTATAATGACAGCAATTTTAAAAGAACTACTTTGATTATTTGGCACATATTGAGCTCTTTATGCCAGACACTTGGGTGACTTGTTTAATTCTTGCAATTGAACTTAATAGGTGGTGCAAACACTGCTATGCTCTTTTATAGATAAAGAAACTAAGATTCAGAAACATAATGCTGATTATTTTGCATCATAACTTCATGAAGTCAGAGAAATATTTCAATCAGTTTTCTAGTGTTGAGGAGTGACTTTCATAAGGTGCAAATTGTGTATCTCTGTATGTTCTTTATTGGAATCTCAACATTTTATAGACAAATTTAATCGTAGATGGAATACTAATATATGAAGGCACCCCCCCCCCCAATTTTTTTCTAAGCTCTGTATTTAAATTTTTTTACAAAAAAACATCACTTTCAAAGTACTGTATTTCATTTCTTATTCAAGGGGTTTGCATCTTACTTCATATTTTTTTTCAGAGATTAATATTGCCACTCCTGACTTCTGTTGGATACTATTTACTTGGTATGCATTTGTCCTTCCTCTGATTTTGTCTGTTTATGTCTGTATTGAAGACAAGAACCAACTTCTTGTCTTGTTCAGTTTTTCCATTTTTTTTCTACCCAAAATCGCTTAAATCTGTTCTGATCTCTGTTTTCTTTGCTTTTTTTATCGGAGGGTTCATGTGTTGTTCTTGTTCCAGTTCTTGAAGGTATTATGTTATGGTGTGATTTTGGATTTCTCTCCTTTTTTCATGTGTTCATTAGTGCCTATAAGTTGGCTTCTGATTACTACTTTCGTTGGTTCCAAAGGTTTTGATATATTGTGTTATTATTCTAATTTGTCTCAAGGAATTTTTGTTTCTTCTCTTTATTTTAGTATTATATGTCTCAATCTCCATATGTTTGTCTTTGAAAGAAGAAACAAAATTAGACAAAACAAAATTAACAAAATAGAGCGCTGAGAAGCCTAACAAAAGGAAAAAAAGTCTTTATATTTCTGTTCATTTTATTCTTGGTGTCTAATTTTATAGTGGGGTGGTCTGAGAAGATCAGTTGTAGAGTCTCAATTTTTTGAATTTGTTAAGACATGTTTTGTGTCATGGTATATGGTCTGATCACGAGAACATTCCTTGTGCATTGGAGAAGAATGCATATACTTTTTTGGATGGATTTTGTTTTCTCATGCATTCTTCTACTCTCTGTAGTGGTGTTCTTATCCTCTTATTGTTCAGTGAGAATATTAATATGTATGGATATTTTCCTTCTTATTTATGTTTGTTATGCGTATGTGTTGTGGGATTAGTTTCTTTGTTCTTCCTGTATTCATTGTTTTGGATGTATGTGTCTATTTTGTGTTCATGATTTGTTTTTGTTGATTTTTTTTGCCATACTACTCTATATAGAGTATTTTTTGTACTGTTGGCCTTGATTTTGTGAATTTAATTTCTCCTTGACTGAGAGTACCTTTACTTCTCCATCATATTTGTGCGATGTCTTTTTCTATGTATAAGATTCTAGGTTGGCAATTTTTTTTTGTACTTCAAGAAGAGATTGCCCATGCCAGACCATTGCTTTCTTGTGTATGGTTTTTATTAGAAACAAACAAACAAACAAAAAAAACAAAACCCTGAGGTTATTGTGATTATTGCCTCTTTCTATGTAACTGTTCTCTTTTTTCTGATTGTATTTAGAATTTTTTCCTTGTCATTGATGTTAGACATTTTGATTACCATATGCCAGAGGGTTTTCCATTTGGTTTCTGTCCTGTTTGGGGTTCTTTCAGTTTCCTGGATAGTTGTTTTCATTATTTAGGCAGTGAAGAAATTTTTCTTGCAAGAGTTCTTGGACGATTCTCTGTGTGGAGGAAAGTTTAATACTGATTGGAAAAAAGAGGAAAAAAGAAAAAAATGGTAAGAGTAGTGTCAACGGCTAGTTATAAGAATGAGAAGGAACTAGAAGAATTAAAGAGACAATAGGATGTAGTAAAATGAAGGTTTAACTTTAAGATCGAAATAGGAAAGGGCAAGACAAGTAATATTAGAGTAAGAAGTGGAAGAGCTTTTAATGTATTTTTGGGCTCTAAGCTTTGTCTCTGATGTGGGCAAGAGAGATTTCTGTCTCATGAAGACACTGGGTGATGGCTTAAGGTAGATTCTGGTCCTTTGCTTTTAGTACACTGACAAGGAACTGCCGATCAGTTATGTTCAGGGTTAGGGTGGTTCCCCCTGGTTAGGTGGTTGGCATATGTGAATGAGTTTTGGTACCCGGGGGTTGAGTGTAATCTTAGGGTATGGAGAAGTTTCTCTGGGGTCTTGGGTTGATTGGCTGTGAATGGGGTGGGGTGGGTAGTCACCCCTTCAAAGATGCAGGGTCTTTAGAAAATGATTGGGGCATTATCAGGGTTGTGAAGCTGATGATGGTGTGAATAGGGGGTGGGGCATGAGCTACTTTAGGGGGAAAGCTGTATATATCACTGAACCACCTGAGGAATTCCTGCATGCTCTAAACGAGGTATTTACTGAAATATGATAGATTGTGGATTTTAGGTGTGGTGAAGTTATTCTTTAATAAAAGCAAAATTACATAACTAAAAAATACTACTACTGATATATTTTTTATAATGTAGACCAAGAGATGAGGAAATATTGGTTAAGGATCAATTTTGCTTTCAAGAAAGGAAGGATATAGGAAGGAAAGAACACACAGCAACCACCCTGACCAAGAGCTAGAGTCTAAACCTTGTACTGGGGGAGATCAGGACTGTGCGTGGCAGAGATATTTTGTAGAGTTGGGGACAATGTCTAGTACTAAGTAGTTTTACCCTTGTGGTCTTTTAGGATGGCAGGGAAGTATTGAGTTTAAGGCCAGGGGATTGGTTTTGGTGTCTGATAAGGCTGAAAGACCTGTAGTCTTTTAAATTGTCTTACAGGTATAGACCTCAGGTGGATCAAGTGAGAGAGGGCTAACTTCATTCTTTTCAGATGATGAATGTCACCAAGTAGGGGGTGGGGAGAGCTGGATCTGTATCTGTCACTTACCTAGGTGGTCTAATATGGAGGGAGGGTACAAAAGTCTACGCAGAGGAAGTTGTTGCTCCAGGTGGACTGGGGTAATGTATTGTGGTGCCGACCAGTGTCTGTGGTCATGAGACACCCAACAGATTACTCAGTCTGTCTAGTACCTGAGCCTGGGAGATATTGTAAGTCCAGGGACTTATGTCCCTTGTCTCATGCATGATTTTGCTAGCTATGGTATGTGAAAACTCTGGGGCAGGAGGTTCACTGGGACACCTGCATGTCCATGTATTTTCCTGTCTAGTAGCACCAACTCGCTGGGGGATGTGTTCTGTGTTGACCTTCTGAAGGCCAGGTTTTTGGATTAAAATTTTGTGTATTAACTGTGCTATGCTGGGGTGAGTGGCTGAAAACAACGCGTTGGGGGAGAACAAACCCTGTGAAAAACCTGATTATTTTCTGTTGCCCTAAGACCAACCACATAGAGCTACACTGCTGGTGGTATTAGAGTATCAGCCTTGTTGGGTGGGTTCGAGCACCCCTGGCTTGTGTGGAAAATTTAGCTTGTTCACTGTACACAGCTGCTTTACAGAGCTATCCTACCTCGGTGTCTTATGCTGTGCTCCTCGTGGTACTGGAACTGGAGCTCCTCTGGCTTTTACAAAAAACCAGCTTTCCTTGGTGTTTAGATCTGTCCAGACTGGTCATGTAGTGCTGTGTCACTTTGACTTGGTCAGTTGGCTGTGCTAGCTTGCTTCAGGACTGGGAAAGATCATCCCTGCAGGTTGGGGAACAGTGCTCCTCGGTTTGTATCCCTGGCTGATGACAAAGGAGGATCTGTCATAGACTTGGCTGTACTTTCACTTTAACAAACTTGCACCCACTTATCTTTATGTTGAGAAACTTAATATCATGAAGTGTAGGATATCCCTCTCCATGTAACTTTTCCCATGGTATCTGCAGAGACTTCTCCTGTGCTTGTTATGTATGGTCATCTTCCTCCTCACTCCTCTGTTTTCATTTCATTTTGAGTCATGGTCCATCAACAGATGAAGGTCCTGAGCTTTGTTCCGTTCATAACATTAAAGTCGACTTTTCTTTGAGGCCGCCACTTGCTTATCAATTTCTCCTACTCTAGTGGCTTGTGTGTTGCTGGATGCTAAGTCACTGGTATTTCAAATATCTGCAATGTCAACAAAAGTGAACAGTTTTCAACAGAATTTCCAGACTAAGAATAGACTAACTTTGTAGAAGGAAAATACTGTCCACTTCTGAGTGATTAGTCATTGAAAACCTTATGAATGGTAGTGGAATATTGTCTGATACGCTGAAAACCTCCTGAATTGCAGCAGAACATTTCAGACTTAGTGCTGCACAATTAGCTCCTGAGTTTGGAAGGCACTTAAAATACAACTAAGGACACACTGCCCATAATGAACTGGATGGAGTAAAGCTTTTGAAACCTTCAATTGCTAATGGAGCATGACTCAACATGAGAAGATGAACATCTTAATAATGAACACCTATGAACATCTCTTAGTAATTGAATGTGAATGATGAAGTGTGAATCTAGGAAAATTGAAGGTTCTCAAAAACAAAATAGAGCGGATAAATATTGATATCCTAGGCATTAGTAAGTTAAAACAGACTAGCATTAACCATTTTGAATCAGTCATATGATTTATTATATTGAGAATATCAAACTCAAGAAGCATGACTGCAGTCATTATCATAAAAGACATCTCAAGGTCTATCTTGAAGTATAAACTGTCTATACTTGGATAATATCTAAACACATGTTTGAATCCAGTTCAAACAATTATTATTCAAATTTATACACCAAACGACACACTCAGTGATGAAGAAATTGAAGAATTCTAATCTCTTCACCCTGAAATTGATCAAACGTGTATTCAACATGGTGACTGAAATGCTGAAGATAGAAATTGAATAGGAAGGGCCAGTCATTGGAAAATACGGCCTTGGTGATAGAAACAAATTTTGAAGTCACATGGTGAAATTTTGGAAAACGAATGACTTCTTCATTGCAAATATCATTTTTTCAATAACATAAATGGGAACTATACATGTAGACTTTGAATATACAGGAACCAAATTGACTGAATCTCTGGGAAGAGGCAATGGATAAGCTCAAAATCAGCAGCCAAAATAAGACCAGTGGCTGACTGTGGAAAAACAGCAGTAAAAACCTCTGCTGGCCAGAGCTTTTGTAGTATGCATTTTCTCCACTAGGCAAGCAACGAGTAACTCGCTCTGAGTTAGTGCACCCAGTGGCGTCACCTGGGGGAATTTCTCTCTAGTTACAGTGAATTTTTTCATGGAAGCAGTTTTGCTTGAACCTCGTTTTCTGTGATGGCAGATTTAAGAGAACAGCATACTGGTGAAATTTTGTTTTCTGCTCTGGAAAAGTGCCGCAGAAACTGCTGAGATGTTGAACACAGCTTACAAGGACAGCGTTAGGGGAAAAACTCAAGTGTATAGGTGGTTTTCTCATTTCAAAAAGTGTGAAATGCTGATTTATGACTTAACTTCATTCTGGATGCCTGTCAACTTCCCGAATGGATGAAAATTTTGACTTGTAGTGCATTTGGAGTTTGTTCCACCAGGTCAGACTGTTAGGCTTTCTATTAGAGGTTCTGAAAAGATTGCGTAACAGTGTGTGACAAAAAAGGCCCATTCAACTGACTGGAAAGAATCCATATTTACACTCATTCCAAAGAGGTGACCTACATTGTGTAAATTATTGAACAATATCATTAATGTCACATTCAAGTATGGTCTTTTGTTAAAGACCATTCAATAAGAATTACAGGAATACATGGACATGGAACTGCCAGAAATTGGAGCCAGATTCATATGAGGGGGAAAGTAGCACAAAGGATATCATTGCTGATATGAGATCAATAGGCTGAAATTAGAGAATATTAGAGATATGTTTACTTATGTGTTACTGACTGTGCAAAGGCATTCAACTGTGTTTATCCCAACAAACCATGGATGGCATTGAAAATAGTGGGAATTTCACAACAGTTTATTATATTCATTTGTAACCTGTACATGGACAATCATTCATACAGATGAAGGGAATACTGCATGGTTTAAAATCAGGAAAGTATGTGCCAAGGTTGTAACCTCTTAACTTACTTACTCAGTCTGTATGGTGAGCAGGTAATATGAGAAGCTGAACTCTATAAAGAAGAATACAACATAATGATTGGAGGAAGGATTGTTACATTGTGATATGCAGATGATACAAACTTGCTTACTGAAAGTGAAAAGATGTGAAGCACTTGCAGACGAAGATCAAGGATTTGGTCTTTTAGTATGGATTTTAATTTAGTGTAAAGAAAACCAAAATCCTTACAGTTAAGTCAATAGGTAGCAAGGTTAACATATAAATGGATTAGAGATTGATATAATCAAGGATTTCATCATGTAAGTAGCAATCAGGATCTTAAATAACATGATTTTCAAAAGAAAAACTCTGAAATTTGCAAAGAAAACAAAAAGATAAATGTACCTCAAAGAAAAAGTTAAAATCTCAACAGAATGAAAAAGAAAAAAAAACATTAAAACCTGTTAAGCAGCATATAGCAACAAAAAGAACAAAGTATTGACAAGAAAATCCATAAACAAAATGAATGCAGCACAAAGAAATTATTGTGACCAATAACGCCATAAAAATTATATATATAACAAAATGACAGCAATAAAACCGTACCTATCATTAACAACATTGAATGTAAATGAATTTAATTTTCCAGTTGAGACAATGACAAACAGAATTGCTAAGAAAATATGAGTTTTTAGTAAACACACCATAGATGTGAAACCAATCCCGAAAAACATGGGGAAAAGATCAAGCTAATGGTAGTCAAAAGGAAGAGGGAGTAGCAATATTGATTTTTCAACAAGCACTTCAAAGTAAAAGCCACCATGAAAGACAAGGCCATTATCATAATGATAAAACCCACATTGGACAAGAAAACACCATTATATTATTTAATTTTAATAATATAATTATAAATTAAAATTAAATTACAATTACAAATAATTACATTATTAATATTTAAATAACTATATAATTAGCATCTTTGCATCCAATGAAAGACCTTCAAAATATATTAATTGAATTCTCATAAAAATGGAGAGACAAACCATAATTCAGTAATACTGGGACACTTTAATACATCACTTTTGGGCAAAAACCACTTAATTAGAATTAAAATCAACAAAGATACAGAAGATTAAACAACATAATTAATCATCATGATTGACTTAGACATATAAAGAATACTTTACCCAACAAAAGTGCAATATTTTTTTCCCCTAGTGCACATGGAACATACTCCAAAATAAATCATATTTTAGGTCATAAAGCAGACATCAGTAAATTCTAAAACATTGAGATAATGAAAACCATTTTTTTTCAGATCAGCATGTTCCACAGTTAGAAATCAACCATTGGACCAAAAACGAAACCAACCAAACTTACTCCTATCAAGTTGATTCCTGTGAATAGTGACCATGTAGGACCCGGTGGAGCTGCCGTTAGTTCCTGAGACTGTAGCTCTGGGGGAGCAGAAAGCCCTCTTTCTCTCGCAGAGCAGCCAGTGGTTTCCAGCTGCTGACCTTTTGGACCCAGCAACTAACTATTATGCCACCAGGACTCCTAACGACCACAGGAAAATCCACACCCCTCCCCTCCCCAAAACCAATTACATAGAAATTGAACAGTACTTTACTGGGTAAATGAACAAATAAACAAAATTTATAAAGTTTTGAAACACATGAGAGTGAAACTACAACGTACTAAAATCTCTGGTACACAGTAAAAGCAATATTGAGAGGACAACGTATAGCAGTAAATGTATACATCATTAAGGAAGACAATTAAACATTTTCGCACATCAGCTACAATATTAGAACAGGACCAGTAAAACAAATCCTCGGATACTAGAACAAAAGAAACAGTAAAGACTAGAGCAGAAATAAATGAATCAGAAAATTTTAAATATCTAGGCAAGATGTTGGTTATTTGGAAAGATTAATGAAATTGAGAGACCCCTACTTGACCTAGCAAAAGAGAAGGAATAAAGGTAAATATTACAAATGAATAAGAAATGAAACAGGCAACATCACAACAGAACCAACTGAGATAAAACAGATTGTCACACTAGGAAAAATGGATAAATTACTGGAAGCATACTACCTACCTACATTAACACAAACTAGCGTGGAAAACGTCTACAGGCATATAACAAAAGTCAAAATAGATCATGTCATTAAAAACTCCCAGTATTAAAAACAAAAAAACTCCCAGCGTTAAGAAGTCCAGGATTAGATGGTTTTACCCGGGAATTCTACCAAGCATTTAGAGCAAAGTTAATACTGATCCTACACGAACTATTTCGGAATATAAGAAAGGGCAATATACTACCAAACTTAATTCATAAAGCCTGTATAACTCAGATACCCAAACCAAACATCACCAAGATTGAAAATTATAGACCAATAACCTGTCTGAATATAGATGCCAAAAATTTCAGCAAATTTCTAGTCAACATGATTCAACAAAACATTTTTTTTCTTTTATTTACTTATTAGTGAGTGAGTGAGAGTGAGTGAGTGAGAGAGTGAGTCAGTGAATGAGAGTGAGTCAGTGAATGAGAGTGAGTCAGTGAATGAGTCAGTGAGTGAGAGTGAGTGAGTGAGAGAGTGAGTCAGTGAGTGAGACAGTGAGTGAGTGAGTCAGTGAGTGAGAATGAGTGACAATGAGTGAATGAGAGTGAGTGAGTGAGTGAATGAGAGTGAGTGAGTAAGTGAGAGAGTGAGTGAGTCAGTGAGTAAGAGAGTGAGTCAGTGAGTGAGAGTGAATGAGTGAGAGAGTGAGTCACTCTCAACAAAACATTTAAAAAAGTCATGATAAAAGTAGGATTCATTTTAGGTAGGCACATTTGGTAGTTAACATAATTTCATGTCAACGTGATGATATAGAAAAGTGTAGGGGTGGAGTTTAGCTTGTCAATCAGGTCACACCCTGATGGTGCCTCCTTGTGGTATGGCCTTCTCATAGGAGAGCCCTGGGAACCTCTCCTCCGCTCTCTGCCTTCCCCTTCCTGCTGGCCGACCCTGATTGCTGCCATGTGTCTACTGCCATTGAATCTGTGATGTGATGTTCCTGCATTTTGCGACAACTTGTGGTTGCGTGATTCTGAAGAGGGGCTTGAGGTCTGGTATTGGACTTATGGACTTGGGTTGGGATAGTTTGGTATATAATTATTTCTTGCTATAAAGCTGTTATACGTATATGGGTGTCACTGGATATGTTTCTCTAGTCAACCGGCTTAACACAGCAAGGATGGTTCGCTATTAGGAAAACAATTGATGCAATCCACCACATCAACCAACCAAAGGATAAAAACAATATGATTATATCAATCTGAGAAAAGGCATTTGATAAAATTCAACATTCATCCTTGATTAAAAACACTGTGGGGTAAAATAGAAATTCTTCAACATAATAAAGCCCATATATGAAAAGCCAACAGCTGACATCTCACTTAATAGAAATTGAACACATCCCCTTTTTGAACAGAAGCCAGAAGAATACTGAGCGTGCTGTGGACTGCAAGAAAAACAAACAAAGCTTGTAGTATTAAATTAAAAAAAATAATTGACGCATATGGAGGGTGAGGGAACCCAGCCCCCACCCGCTGCTACTCCTACGAGTTCAGTAATACTACTTCTGGGTTCAGTAATGCACAATTGTACGGTTGAGATATATAAGTATTATATTAAAGTAATCGAGAGCATGAGAGATAATACAATAATACAGTCAGGCATGATACATAGCAACATTGCTCACCTCAGCCCAGCTTGGTGGTCCACGTGGAGAGAGGGGGAAGGGAAGGAGGGAAAGGGAACAAGGGAGAGGGGGAAGAGAGTCAGGGAGGTCAGAGTCCAAGAGAGAAGTTCCCGCCTATATTGCTGACCCATGCCTATATACCTTTTGGGGGCATGCCAGCCCACTAATTACAGGTAGAGACATACGTCACAGGAAGGGGCTGCACTATAGGTTACATAGCAATGAGAGGGTGGTCTAGGGGGTGGTCTCTGGGTCTCCATTGGAACATTATCAGTAGGGTGCAAACCCCTCCTACAGGAGCCTGTCCATTGTCCCCAGAGGCAGGGAGCAGGCCCACCCCTGTGGAGGGATGAGACAGCAGTCTGGCAACTGATTCCCTCAGGGGAGGGAATGCCTGTGCATCATCTGACCTCCCCCCACAAAAGCTGTGTGAGATGAAGTACAGCCAGAATACTCTTTGGAAACGAGGATGGCAAGGCTTCATCTCTAGCTCTTTGCACTTGTTATCATACCAGACTAATCCCTGGAGCAGGACATTAAGTTTGATAAGGTAGAAGGACAGTGACAATGAGGAAGGCCTTTGATGGGATGGATTGACAATGGCTCTGACAATAGACTCAAAAATAACAATTTTGATGATGGTGCAGAACCAGGGCAGTGTTCTATTTTGCTGTGTTTTGTGTTGCTTTGAGTCCAAATTGACTTAATGGTTCCTGAAAACAACTACTTCAAGGAGGCATCTCTCCTCCAGCTGTATTTTAATGCCTTCCAACCTGAGCAACTCGCATTGTAGTAGCATGACAAAGTTCCGTTCCAGTTGATAAGATAGCCTTTTTCTTAAGTGGATCATCTCTTGACCTCCTTCCTTATCTGAGTTTGGAAGCCCCACTGAAATCTTTCACCATGTGTGACCCTACTGCCGTATGAAAAACTGATGGCATAGCTTCCATTATCACAGTAACATGCCAGCCACCACAGTGCAAGAAACTGATACATGAGTGGTGGTTCTCTACTCACTGCCTTCGTGCCAATTCCGATTCATAATGACCCTATAGGATAGGGTAGAACTGCCCTGTATGTTTCTAAGACTGTAACTGTTAATGGGAGTAGAAAGTCACCTCTTTCTCTCATGGAGAAGCTGGTAGTTTTGAACTGCTGATCTTGTGATTTGCAGCTCAATGCATAATCACTAAGCCATAAGCCAAACTATTTTATGGCTTTAAGAAGAACTTATGAGTTATTTTGGTTTATGGTTTAAAGAGTATTTCAGGAAACACTTTCATAGGTTCCTCCAACTTCAATGACTTCAGAACTTAACCGCTTAACCCGTTGGTTAGTAAGCACCGTAGTGTTTATTGTTAATGTGAATACTTGACAATGATCACTTTCATATAATTTCTGGCATTTCATGTTCATTTTGATTTCACTCTTATTTTAAATGGTAGGAAAAAGTACAAATCTAAGTTAATAATATATATGAATATAAACATTTTATGACTGCAAGTTACTGATCTATTGATAAATTTCCTCTGAAAAAGAATATCATACAATGAATGTCTACAACTGTGTTATCAAACTAAGAAATTCAGTAGGATGTGTGTGCCAGAGAACTATAAAGGATATCAAGTGGTATAAGTGAAAAGTGCACGGGAATTCAGAAACCAATTTTTTGAATCTTGGAGTGTATACAATATAACTGAAAATATGAGTAGTGCTTTTCTCACCACCTCTAAATGAATCAGTGCTATTAGAAGTACTCAGTTGGCTAATACCTTATTTTTATGATCAAAATTGAAATCATTGAAAAAAAATTCCACATCTTTCAGTATACAGGAAGGACCCTCAAAAAGTTGGTGGACAAATAGAATTGAAGATGATTTTACTATAAACTTTTTTGAAGTCCCCTTCATATTTGAGGCAGTGCTATATATGCCAGGCTATATGCCAGTCACAGTGGAATTTTAACACAATTAAATGTATATTTAATGGTAGCTTAAAGTGATTAATAACACAATCCCCTCCTTTTTTTTAGAATGACACTTTGTGAAAAAGGAACAGAAGAATTGTCTGCAAGGATCACAGTGTACTTTTTGCTGACACTTCATTTCTAGTAAGATATTTTTCCTTTCACTCTTTTGTGAGATAAATACTATTGGGGTTTTTCTTTTCTAATCAAGTTGTTCTTGTAAGCTTTGGTGGTTATTTTAAGGTTTGTTTTTTTGAATTTATGTGGATTAATTTTTATTTAGGAAATTTGTGTAAGTCAGTTGCAATGTATAATGTACAGTGGCCATTTCTCTTATATTGTGTGGCAGTCTCATATTTTGATACTCTTGAAATTGTCCCATTTTGATTTTTACTATTCTTTTGTGTTGTATTTTTTTCTCAATTTTACAAAGAAGTAAAAAAAAAAACAACTAGAGTGATTGATTTTTAGAGGCCAATGATTAATAGATAAAACCATACTCACTACCATTGAGGTGATGCCGACTCATCATAGTGATCCTATAGGATGATGGAACGTCTCAGTGAGTTTCTGAAACTGTTTCTCTTGAGGATCAGCTGATGGTTTTTGAACTGTTGACCTTAGATTGCAGCCCAATATACAACCACTATGCTATCAGAGTTATTTTATGAAGTAAATATGCTGAGGATTAGCATATTTAATTATTTCAAGTGAAAGATGAAGTAAACACATTTACTTATATCTCTTGAAAAGTAAAAATGTTAAAAAGAAAAAAAGTAAACTAAAATTAGGGGACATAATACAAATAGTGGATCCATATTTCAAAATTCTCGAATAGACAATGTAATAAATAGCTTGGTTTCTATTAACATTACCAATAAGGTGTGTAGACGTCTGTAAAGTTTTACTCCCATCAGTAGTTCTTGACAATTCACAGAAACGGATCTTCTGATAGCATGTCTGCAGTATGTGAGACTAAGCCTCAACATCTTCGCCTCTAAGGAGCATTCTGGCTGTGTTCCTTCCTAGACAAATTGTTCTCCTTTATGGCAGACCATGGCACTTACAATGTTCTTACTGGCACCATAATTCAAATACATTGACTCTACTTGGTTTTCCTTATTCACTGTCCAGCTTTCACAGCATATGAGGCTATTGAAGATAGGCTGGCTTGGGGCAGGCACACCTTAGTCCTCAAAATAGCATCCTTGTTCTTCAACACTTTAAAGAAATCTTGTGTAGCATACTTAAGTAATGTAATGCATTATTTTATTTTTTTGCTGCTGCTGCCATGAGAATTGTGGATCCAAGCAAGATGCAATCATTGACAACTCCAGTCTATTTTCCATGTATCATAATAGTCCATATTGATTGGTCCAGTTGATGATTTTGCTTTTCTTTCCATTGAGTTGTAATCCATACTGAAGGCTGAATCCTTTTATTGTCATTTTTGTTTTGATCTACAGAATGAAAAAAAATTGAGGAAGTTAAATTTTGGGGAAAGAAGCAAAGTAGATGAGAAAATTATTGCATATCAATTTACATAGTATTCATTATACATCCTAAAAGAAACCCCAGAGGTATAGTGGATTGTGTTAAGCTGCTGACCATGGGAAGCAGATGAAACTTTCTGCTCATAAAAGATTTACAGCCTCTCACACCCATAGGAGATCGTCTGCCCTACTCTGTCCTGTTGATCAACTAGATGGCAGTGAGTTTTTGTACATTCATAATATAATATTTACTCTTAGAAGATGCAACCCCGCTTCCCCGGTGCTTTAGATAAATTTAAGAAAATACTGGGAATTAAGAATTGAAATGTAACATTGTATTTTTTCATTTTTAATATAATGAGAAATACAGACTTTGTGTTAAGGATTTTGCACAGTATATCTGGTCACCCACTGAGATAGTTAAGGTTTATTGTGCCCACCTGGCCTATAAACACGTGGGGTTAATTGAAGGGCGGAGGGATAAATGGCTTGGTGAGCCTCACCTTTCTAGTTCTCAGGTCTCTTGCTTTGTGATGGTCACACCAGGGTGCAGCTGCCTTAGTCAGTTCCCTGCTCGAGCTGGCCAGGCTCACTTTCTGCAAGACATCCTTGAGGAGAAGCCACATGGACCTACCCGGATGCAGCCCTGGGTGCTGGAGCACCCGTGTGGAGACCCCTGCCAGCGCTGACATGCTTACACATTCACTGATTTCGACTATCCCCCTGCAGTCGGCATCATTGCGTCTGTTTTGTGAGATGGAGGAGGGCTTTGTGGATCGGTGTTGGACATATGGGTTAATGTTGGACTTGTCGGCTTGGACAGCACTGGGTAGGAATGTTTTCTTGATGTGCACTTACCCTTTATATAAAACTCTCTCTTTTAAACATATAATAAGTTTCTGTGGATTTGTTTCTCTAATGTACCCAGACTGACACACCCACTTTCAGCATTTTTTTTTTTTTCAGCATTATTGTTTTAAGTTACCATGAGTTGATTCCCACTCACGGTGACCCCCACATACCGAGTAGAAACAACTGCCCCATGGTGTTTTTAAGGCTATGCACTTTTGGAAGCAGACCACCACGGCTGTCTTTCAAGCTGCCTCTAGATGGGTTTGAACTGCCAGCCTCTTGTCTGGAAGTTGAATTTTAACCATTTGTGCCACCTTGAAACGTTACTGCTCCTTTCGTTAAGGTGCTGTCAGTTAGCTCTGGCACATAGAAGCAACCCAGTATACACTGCCCAGTCCTACACCGTCCTCACAATTGTTACTGTAACTGAGCCCAACATTGTAGCCACTGTGTCAGTCGATCTCATTGAGGGTGTTCATCCTTATTGTTGACCTTCTACCAAGCATGATGTCTTTTTTCAGGGACTAGTCTCTCCCAATAAAATATCCAGAGTACATTAGTTGAAGTCTCGTCATCTTTTCTTCAGAGGAGCATTCTGGTTGTACTTCCTCTAGGGCTGGTTTATTTTTCTGCCAGCCCATCATATATTTAAATTCTTTGCCAATACCATAATTCAAAGGCATTAATTCTTTTCTACTTTTGATTACTCTGTCTCACTTTCACATGCTCAATTATTTTCTAGTCTAGCTTACTCATTTTCTCACTCTCACATGCCTATGAGGGAACTGAAGATTAGGGTCAGGCTCACCTTAGTCCTCAACAGGCATCCTTGCTCTGTAACATTTTAAGGAGCTATCGTACAGCAGAGGTTTCTTTTTTTTAAAAATCATTTTATTGGGCGCTCGTATAATTCTTATCACAATCCATACATACATCCATTGTGTCAAGCACATATGTACATTTGTTGCCATTATTTA
>NW_022111309.1:1231657-1235230 GCF_000313985.2 Echinops telfairi | reverse complement strand
ACTCACCCACATTTACAGTGATATGATTTTTTGTTCTTTGATGCTTGATACCTGATCCCTTCGACAGCTCGTGGTCACACAGACTGGTGTGCTTCCATGTGGGCTTTGTTGCTTCTGAGCTAGATGGCCGCTTGTTTATCTTCAAGTCTTTAAGACCCCAGATGCTGTATCTTTTGATAGCTGGCCACCTTCACCTTTCTTCACCACATTTGCTTATGCGCACATTTGTCTTCAGTGATCGTATCAGGAAGGTGGGCACCCACTGATATGATTTTTAGTTCTTTGATGTCTGATAACTGATCCCTTCTACACTTCGTGGTCAGACAGGCTGTTGTGCTTCTTCCATGTGGGCTTTGATGCTTCTCAGCTAGATGGACGCTTGTTTATCTTCAAGCCTTTAAGACCCCAGACGCTATATAGCTTTTGATAGCCGGGCACCATCAGCTTTTCCCACCACATTTGCTTATGCACACATTTTTCTTCAGCAATCGTGTCGGGAAGGTGTGCATCCCGGAATGCCAATTTAATAGAACAACGTGTTCTTGTATTGAGTAAGTACTTGGAGTGGAGGCCCAATGTCCATCTGCAGCAGAGTTTTCTATTGCAGTCTGCTGTTTGATATCTTGACTGTTGCTTCCGTGAGTACTGATTTTGGATCAATTAAAATGAAATCCTTGAAAACTTCAATTTTTTCTGCATTTTTCATGATGCTCTTTAGTGATACAGTTATGAGAAATTTTGTTGTTTTTAGATTGTTATAATCCATTCTGAAGGCTATAATCTTTTTATCTTTATCAATACTTCAAGTCCTCTTCACTTCCAGAAGCAAAGTTGAGTATCTGCGTATTGCAGATTGTTAATGAGCCTTCCTCCAATCTTCTTCTTTATATATCCAGTGTTTTGCCTTTGTTTATTTGTTCAGCATACGAATTCTATAAGTATGATGAAAGGATACAACTCTGAAGCAGACCCCTTTTGATTTTAACCACTAAGTATTCTTTAGGAGTCTTGGTGGCATAGTGGGTTTAACATTGGGTTGCGATCAGCAAAGTAAGCAGTTCAAAACCACCAGCTGCTCCTCAGGAGAAACACTGGGCTTTCTACTCCCTTAAAGAGTTAGTTTTGGAAACCTACAGGGGCAGTTCTACCTGCCCTATAAGGTCACTGTGAGTTAGTAACAGCTCAATAGCAGTGAGTTTGAGTGAAAGAGAAGTATCCTCCTGTTCTGTTCCATCAACTGCTTCTTGGCCAATATTCAATTTCCACATGAGCACAGTTAAGTGCTCTGGAATTCCCATTCTTTGCAATGTTATCCATAGATATGATCTACCTGGGCAAATACCTTTACATTGGCAATAAAGCACAAGTAAAACATGTTTCTAGTATTTTCTGCTTTCAGTCATGATCCATCCTATTGTTAGTGCCATCCTATTGTTAGCAGTGATATTCCCTGTCCATGTTCTCTTCTGAATCTGGCTTGAATTTCTGGCAGTTTCTTGCCAATGTACTGCTGCAGCTATTGCTGAATTATCTTCACCAAAAGTTTGTTACATGTGATATTAATGATGATGCTTGATAATTTCTGCTTGTATTGAGTGACTTTTCTTTGGAGTGGACACAAATATGGCTCTTTTCAGTCTGTTGGCCTGGTAGATATCTTCCAAATTTCTTGGCTTAGACTAATGAATACTTCCACTACTGTATCGATTTGTTGAACCATTAGAATTATTATTCCATTGATTCCTGGTGCCTTATTTTTTGCCAATGCCTCCAGAGCAGCTTCAAATTCTTCTTTCAAGACTTCAGATGTTTATCATATGTTAACTCTTCAAATGGTTGAACGCTGACCAATTCCTCTTAGTAGAATGACCCTTTGTATCCCTTCTACCTTTTTTGGATGCTTCCTATATAGTTTAATATTTGCCCAGAGAATTCTTCAGCATTGCAAGTTGAGGTTTGAATTGTGTTGTTGTTCAGCAGTGTGCTCTTTCTTTTTCACTTTCGAACACTAGGTTGTTGAATATTTCATTATAGTGCTTTGTCTTCTCAAACTGTACTTCAGCTTTCTTCTTACGTATTTTACTCATTATTTTTTGTATTTACTTCATCTAATTTAGCTACTCTATGTTCCAAAGCAAGTTTCAGAGTGTCTTCTGCCATCTATTGTAGTCTTCTCTTCCTTTTCTGAGTAATAAGCTTTTGCTTTCTATGTATGATGGTCTTGGTGTCATCTCACAATTCGTTGTGTTTGGCAATTAGTGATTAATACATCAAATATATTCTTGAGATGGTTTCTAAATTCAGGTGGGATATACCCAAAGCCATATTTTAGCCTTTATGGATTTATTTTAATATCTTCAACGTCAACCAGAACTCTATAACAATTATGATTTATTCCATTGTCAGCTCTGGCATTATTTTGCCTGATTACATCGTACTTCTCTATTGCCTCTTTCCAAAGATGTAGTCACTATGACTCCTGTGTTTCATCTGAAATGCCGCTTCTGTTGATAAAAGACATTTGCAACGAACAAGTTGTTTATCTTGCAAACTTTTTTCATGCCATCGCCAGCTTCATTTCTATCACCAAGGTAATATTTTCCAAAAGCCAACCCTTCCACTTTGTGTCCAGTTTTTGCATTCCAATCACCAGTAATTATCAGTGTATCTTGATTGCAGGCCTGATCAATTTCAGACCGAGGAACTACCACAGACAGCATTGTACTTCAAGATCACTTTTGAGATGTTCAATTTTTATAATGACTGCAAAAGCGCTTGTCATGAATTTTGCCATTTCCCACATAATAAACCATACAATAATTCTTATTTTCCAGTACTCTTATCAGATAATGTTCTGCGATTCATAAGGGTTTCAGTAGATAATTCCTTAGAAGTGGGCCTCCTGTTCTTTCTTCCTGCTGTATTCTTAATCTGGAAGCTCTGCTGAAATCTATCCACCGCCTGTAAGCCTACTAATATTTGAAAAACCAGTGGCATATCTTCTAGCAACATCACATCAACACACAAGTCACCAAAATAGAACAAAGTGGCAAACAGTGACCTTAAAACAATGTATTCATCTAAAAAATGTTTTATTTGAAGAAACATTCCTATAAATTTGTTGCAAAGCTTCTGTGGTTTGAGAAGATATGAACTTGTTTTGAGTTTAATTATTAAATACTTTTATTGGGGGCTCTTACACTCTTATCACAATCCGTACATTCATCCATTCTGTACATTCATCCATTGTGTCAAGCACATTTGTACATACGTTGCCATCATCATTTTCAAAGCATTTTCTTAATACTTGAGCCCTTGATAGCAAGTCCTCATTTCCCCTCTCCCTCCCACTCCCTCATGAATCCTTGATAAGTTATAGATTATTAATTTCATATCTTACGTCATTTGTCACCGTTCACCCACTTTTCTGTTGTTCGTCCCCCCTGGGAGGGTGTTATATGTCCATCCTTGTGATTGATTCCCCTTTCAACCCCCACTTTCCCCTACCCTCCTGGTATGGCTACTCTCATTATTGGTTCTGAAGGGTTTATCTGTCCTGGGTTCCCTGAGTTT
>NW_022111309.1:1223332-1229699 GCF_000313985.2 Echinops telfairi | reverse complement strand
ATTCACTATGGTAAGATTTTTTGTTCTGATGATGCCTTACACCTGATCCCTTCGACACCTCATGGTTGCATAGGCTGGTGTGCTTCTTCCATGTGGGCTGGGATGCTTTCTTAATGTACACTTACCTTTTATATAAAACTCTCTCTTATATACATATGAGTTTGTCGGATTTGTTTCTCTAGTCTACCCAGACTAACTCAATCATGGAATGCCAGGTTAATAGAACAAAGAGTTATTGCGTTGAGAGACATTGGGCGCAGAGGTACCTGCCTGTACTTTGACCTCTATAAATGCCAGTTGCCTCCTAGTTCTTTCCTCTATTTCCTTTTACTTTCCTTTTGTCCCACTATCATGTTCAGTCTTCATTTGGGTTTCAGTAATTCCTCTCGATTACATTGCCCTTGATCAAGCCCTACCAGTCCTTCTACACCCTCCTTGCCATCGACTTTAGATCACTTGTTCCTTTGTCACTGGGTTCGTTAACACGCACTTCCTTTCCCCCGCCTCCCCCTGTCCTGTGCCCCCCGCCCCCCACCCCAGGACCATTGTTCTCTTCTCCAGATTTGTGTATTATCATTGTATATTGAAATGTTTAAAATCACAAAAATGCTATTTTATATGGTCACTATTGACTTAGAGTTACTATTTCCCCTATTCATTATACCTCACCTTTTGGTGCATAATTAAGCTATATTTAATTATGGTCCTGTGTTTTCTTCTACTTGATTGAAGACGTCTCTTCAATGTGGCCTTTGAAATTGTGAGTTTTCTAGTGACAAATTTGATTGTGTGAAAATATCTTCATTTTTAAGTGGTTTATTTTGCTAGTATTTAACAGTATTTAATTCTAGTCTGGCAATACTTTTTACTCCTGCTACAAATCTGTTTATGGTTGTTCATGTTCCATTTGCTGTGCTACTTGTGGTTTTCTTTGTTTTTATTTTGCTTAGTAGTTTGTAGAGCATCTTGGATTTGTGGCTTGATATATCACTGCTCAGTTTTGGAAAATTCTTAACTATTTTGTCTTCACATACTGCTTCTCTCCTGTATGGTGTCTCCCTCCCTTCTGTGTTATTACTTTCATGTATTTAATCGTTTGGGTTTTTTTTCATGTTTTTAATTTTTCCCCCATTTTCCTCCTGTATTTCTTATTTGTGCATCAGGTATTTTTTTTCTGTACTGTTGTGGCTGTTACATAGTCTAGTTCCAATGTGAGTCTACTAAGAATGAAGGGGTGGAGTTTAACCTGTCAATTAGATTGCAGCTTGAAGACCTCATTTTGAGGCATGATGGAGATAAATAGCTCACTGGAGACAGGACACAGATACACTCCCTGTGAGACATCTTGTTGACAAGATACACGGAGCTATGTGGAGACCCCTGCCAGCACTGAGATGCTTCCATTGCCACTGGATCCATAAGACTTTCCACCCACTGGCACCTGTGATCTTCCTGGATTCAGAGTCATTGCATGTGTTGCTTGAGTTTGAAGAGGAATTTATAGTTTGGTATCAGACATATGGTCTAATATTGGATTTATGGGCTTGATCTGAGCTGGGCTAGGGTGTTTTCTTAATGTACAATTACTCTTTGATATAAAATTCTCTCTTACACACATATGAATGTCTATGAATTTGTTTCTCTAGTCAAGCCTGACTAACACAACTATCAGTTGCATTTAACCTATTGATAAGCTATGTTTTGACTTCTAAATTTTTGAAAAAGTTTTTTTTCTATTCTGTTTTTTATGATTATATGCTAAAAATCTTTATCTTTTTTCTTAATGCCTCAATATATATTAATTACCTATTTCAAAGTCCCCCTCCTCCTTTTTTATAATACTTTATTGCATTCTGTGCTTCTGTTGTCATTTTTAAATAAGGATTTTCTGTCAGGTTTTGACTTCTTGTCTCCCTGGGTATCTTTTTTATTTTTGAGACTTTTATATGAAAAATGATAAAGATAATTTTAATTTCTGGATTATCTTTGTTGAGGTGTATTTCTACTACTGATATATATCCAGACTAAGGACATTAGCTAACTTACATTACCTTTATATAATTGGGTATTGAAATGTTTTAAGCCATACTTTAGGTTTTGTAGGAGACCTGGTGGTTCTGTGGTTTTTACATTGGGCTGCTAACTGCAAGATCTGCAATTTGAAAGCACCCAACTATACCTTGGGAGAAAGCAAGGACTTCTACTCCTATAACGAGTTCCAGTCTCGGAAACTCATGAGGTCACTATGAGTCAGCATTGACATGATGATGGTGAGTTTTCGTTCTTGTGAGCGCTGGTCTGTTTTTTATTTACCTTTATGCCTACAGTGTAGCCTTTTAAAACGCAAAAACTCACTGCCATCAATTTGATTACGATTTATAGTGACCATGTAGGACAGAGTAGAGGAGCCGTGGAGGCATGGTGGCTACAAGTTAGGCTGCTGTCTGCATGGTGGGTTGTTTAAAACCACCAGCAGGGACTTTCTACTCCTATAAAGGGTTACAGTCTCAGAAACTCACGGAGGTGGGGTCATTATGAGTGGGCATTGCCTCCATGACAGTGAGTTTCGTTTGGTTTAAGGACAGAGAACAACATCCCCTGTGGGTTTCTGAGACTATAAGCAAAAAGCTTCATCTTACTCCCACAGAATGGCCAACGGGTTTGAACTAATGACCTTTTGTTAGCAGCCCAACTTGTAACCAGCTTTGCTAACAATAATCTTTCAGGGTCCCGCTAAAATCCTGGTAAAAGCTCTTCTTTGAAAGATCCTGCGACTAAATTTTTGTCCCACATCTCTTCAGTCCCTTCCCTGCCATCCAAAGCATATTGGAAGTTCTGCTTAGCCTCTTGCTCAGTCAGCCAGTGCTTTGGAAATCTATAAATGACTGTAGTGGGAGGAAATTAGTCCAAAGTTTCATCAGACCTGTTTTTCCCAGGTCTCAGTCCTACAAATTCTCTTTGTTTTAAAAGATTTTTAGAGGTTTAAAACGTTTTATTTGCTTTGCTTTTTCAGTTAGTTTGAAGCAACCGAGTCCACATTTGGAAACCCAAAATGCCCAAATATTTTCTACAATACAAACTTCTCAAATGTGTACTGTGCACTTCAGCAGATCTTGCGCCGCTTGCCATAGTACTACTTCAGTGAAATGTATTAAAATGAATCTTACTGGTAGTCTTAATAATGAAAATTGGACATAATATGATCTGTTAGGGAACAAGATTTAGAGTAAGCCAACTTCTATTGTTTATAATGCCTTCTGTTGAGGCAACAAACATTCCAAAACACAGCTGCCTGTTTGAGTTTTTCCGGCCAGTGACGTGCCATCTTTCAGCTCCTCTGATGTTCCCTGCTCCTCCTTTGATGAGTCTTTTGCGCATACTATTCCTACTGCCTTGACCCTCATATTTAGGTTTGAAATCTAATGCCATATGCCTTATCCTCAGGGAAGGCAGTGTCTTATCCTTAAAAGTCAGTCAAGGTGTTTTTAAAAGGAGCTTGTTAATTTTAAATTCATCTGTGTGATGGCTTGATAAATACGGTTTCCCACCAGGTGTTTTTTAGACCGAGAATCACACTCCAGTCTTTGAAAAAAATATGTTTATTTTCTGCTGAGTTAAGTGCTTAGAAATACACATATTGTAAATAAATGATCAGCTACTCAACTTACTGCCATCAAGTTGATGCCGACTCATAGTGACTCCATAGGACAGGCGAGTTAGTCTGGGTAGACTGGGGAAACAAATTCATAGACACTCATGTATGTAAGGCAGGTTTATATACAAGAGCAGTTGAATAGTGAGAAAACATCCCAGCCCAGAAGTCTGATATTAGCCCATATGTCCGATACCAATCTATAAAGTTCTCATCAGATCCACAAAACAAATGCAATGACGCTGAGTACAGGACGATCACAGGCAAGTTGGTAGAAAGTGTTCTGGATCCAGTGGCGCTGTAGGGATCTCAGCACAGGCAGGGGTCTCTATGTGGCTTCTCCGGCTCCAGAGATCTTGTTGCATCAGGGTAGGTCCAAGTGGCTTCTCCAGCTCCCAGGGAGGAGCGCCCTGTGTGTTGTCAGTAGAGCGTTGTCAGGGAGTGAGCCGAGAGAGAAGTGCCTCCCATCTCCAAGGAGGAAATACAGGGGTTCCCAGAATCCTCAGGAGAAGGCCATGCCCACACAGAGGCCTCATTGGCTATGACCCAGTTGACAGACTAGACTCCACCCCTTCACTCTTAATCCTCTCAAGTCCCAAATTGACACCAGATTATGTAACTACTGTAACTTTTTAAAAAAGATCATTTAATTGGGGGCTCTTTCAGTCTTATAACAATCCATACATCAATTGTGTCAAGCATATTTATACATATGTTGCCATCATTATTTTCTAAACATTTACATTCTATTGAGCCCTGTTTTTCTCTCCCTCACCACCCCCTAACCTAATGACCCCTTGATAAATTGTAAATTTTTATTATTTTCATATCTTACAACAACCGCTATCTCCCTTCACCCATGGTTTCTATTGGTCGTCCCCCTGGGGTGTGTATGTATGGTTATGTATCGATCATTGCAATTGGTTCTCCCTTCCTCCCCACCTCTACCCTCCTGGTATCGCTACTCACATTCCTGTTCCTGGATTCAGTGTGTCATGTGCTCTTATCTCTTGTCTGTACCTGTGCACATACCCTGTCTGGCCTGCAAAGAAAGGCAGGACTGGGATCATGATAGTGGGGGTGAGGAAACCTCAAGAACTAGAGGAATATTATGTGTTTCATTGGTGCTATACTGTGCCCTTGTTGACTCATCCCTTCCTTTTGACCCTTCTGTGGAAGAATGTCCCATGGGGGTTTGGGGTCTCTGCTCTCCCCCACCCCCCTTGTTCTCCACAATATGACTTTTGTTTGTTTGTTTTGAGTTTTCTGATCCCTGTTACCCGATCCCATCAACACCTCATGATTGCACAGGTTGGTGTGCTTCTTCCATGTGGGTTTGTTGCTTCTCTGCCAGATGGCTGCTTGTTTAACTACAAGCCTTTAAGACTCCAGATGCTATCTCTTTTGATAGCTGGGCACTATCTGCTTTTTTCACCACATTTGCTTATGCACCCCTTTTGTCTTCAGGGATTGTGCCAGGAGGGTGAGCATCACAGAATGCCAGTTTGTTAGAACAGAGTGTACTTGCATTGAGGTAGGGCATGAACAGAGGCCCAAAGTCCATCTATTACTTCATTGTATTGCCATATAAATATATGTACATAGCCCAATACCTCTGTTTTTATAAAGTAATGCATTTACATATGTATACCCTATGCTAATAAGTCTCCATAGCTTTGCTTCCAAGAGTTTTCCTCTGTTTCCTTTTGCCTTCCTCCTGCCCCACCATCACGCTCACCTTTCTTCTTCCTCTCTGTAATTCCTCTCAGGTAGATTGTTGTTTCTCCAACACTCCCAGGATCTCTAGGTCCTCCTTGTTATTGATTTGAATTCCCTAGTTGTTCCCCTGTCTGGCGTTGTTTGCTCACTGCTCCCTTCCCCCACCTCCATCTGGAGCCATCAGTCCTGTTCCTTTCTCCTTAAGATTGCTTCCCATACCTATCTTACATGAGTAGGCAAACCAACAATAACAGAGACCAAACAAAAATAAAACAAAATATTGAATAAAAAGAGAAAAAAAATAACTAGCAAAAAAAAATGTAATTACAGGTCTGTCCGCTGACCTTTATGACTATCTCCCCACTGGTCTTGAGAAAATTCCTGGAGCTGCCCCTTTTAGCCTGAAGACTATTTTGGGCCCTCCTCAGGGTCTTCTGGCTGTGCTTTGCTGATCTGTTATGTTCCCTTCTTGGTTGGCCCTGCTGTGGGCTGGTCAGACTGGACTAACTCCCTGCCGTGTATCCCCAGTATTGTGCTCTGTCGCAGTATGCTCCAATGAGGAGACATTATGTCTTAAGCTGTTGTTGGCCCTATAGTTCTGTCTGTGCCATAGCACCTTCGTTATCCTCTGGGCTTGGTGTGCTGATATTGGGTCTACACTGTTCCCCTCGGTTTGCTTCTGTGTGGGTGTGGCGTGCCAACCCCTCTCCCCAGCTATAGGTTTAGTGTTGTCTATAGTACATACATCTAGGGAGGGGATCACTTTGTCAATTGGCTCTACTGTGGCTGGCCTTGAAGCCCATTATTTTCATGCATTGCGTCATGTAGTTACATTGCCCTCAAGGTTTGGTGTCCTGTCATGGGGTCTGTAAACAGTCCCAATCTGTGGAGACATAACCAATACTCTCCTCCTGGCTGAGTTAGTGCCTGCTCCAGCCATGCTGTCATCCTCTCCTCTTTCTCCCCCCCTCCCTTTTCCCCTCCTTTTTTTGTTGG
>NW_022111309.1:1180668-1223232 GCF_000313985.2 Echinops telfairi | reverse complement strand
CCCCCCCACCCAATTGCCTGTACCTCAATCCATATAGCGTGAGATAAATGGCTTTTCTTCTATACCTACTGTGCTGATTATACTTACCTAAGGAGACTCATGTTGTACTTGATGTGGTTCATGTTATCATCAGTGATTTTTATTGATGTGTGTATGAGCCAGAGTTATCTAATCCATTAGTCTTTCGATGAAAATTTAGGTTGTTTCCAATTCTTTGTGATTGTGAATTGTTCCGCAATAAACATTAGAGCACAGATGACTGGTAATGGTTTATTTCTTACCTTTTCTGGGTATATGCCCAGTAGAGGGATAGCTGGGTCATTTGCTTTTAATAATGCAAGATTGCTTGCCACAAGGCTATACATTTCTACAGTACCACCAGCAGTAGAGGAGAGTTCCTATCTTGCCACAGCCCCTTCAACATTTTTTGCTCTCGGATTTGGGCAATCCTCAAGGGTGTTAGATGGTAGGTATCTCATGCTTGCTTTAATTTGCATTTCTCTAATCGCTAATGATGAGGACCATTTTCTCATATGTTTAATGTCCATTCGATTCTCCTCCCTAGTAGAACTATTCAACTTTTTTGCCAATTTCCTCAGAGGGTTAACTGTCTTCCTCTTGTAGATTTAGTAATAAGCCCTTTGTCTGTTGTGTCAATACTAAAAATCCTTTCCAAATCATTGAGTTCTCTTGTTACCCTCTTGGTGAAGTTTTTCAGTGCACACAGGTTTTATCCTTAGTATAAGGATAAGTTGATTTCAAGTTCACCTGTGTGCATACCAATCCCTATTACAGTTAGTCTATATATTCCCTGGACCAAGGTTTTTAGGTTTGTTCCTTCATTGATGGTCCTGATAGTTTGGGGTTTTACTTCTAGGTCTGTGATCCACTTTGAGTTTGTTCTTTTGCGTGGGGCAAGGTAAGGGTCTTGTTTCATTTTTTACAGGTATATAGATATCCATTGTTTCCAGCACCACTTGTTAAAGAGGGCATCCACCTCCTACTTGATGCTTTTTGAGCCCTTCTCAAAGATCAGTTGTCTATGTGCTGATGGCTTTACTTCTAGGCTTTCTGTTCTTTTCCACTGGTTTGAGTGTCTGTCATTATGCTAGTACACACTGTTCTGACCACTGTGGCTGTATAGTAGGTGTTAAAATCAGGTAAAGCGAGTCCTCCAACTTTGTCCTTCTTGAGGATTTCTCTGCTAATTCTGGGCTTCTTCCTCCTCCATATAAAATAAGTGGTCAGTGTTTTCAGTTCTTTTGCAATTGTTTGGTATTTTAATCGGGATAGCATTAAACTAATATAGTGCTTTGGGTAAGATTGACATGTTTACTATATTGAGTCTTCCGGTTCATGCACATGGAATATTCTTCCATTTGTGGAGGTTGCTCTTGGTTACCTGTAGTAAGATCCTGTAGTTTTCCTTGTATGGGTCTTTTGTTTTTTGGTTAAATATATCACTAGATATTTCAATTTGTTCTTGGATATTGTGAAGGGTACTGCCCTCTTGATCTCTTATGGTCTTGTCCGATGTGTAAAGCAAACCAATAGACTTCTATTTGTTGATCTTGTATCCGGCCGCTCTTCCATATTCCTCTAGTGCTGTCAGTACTGCTGTTGTGGAGCTTTTGGGATTTTCAATGTATAGAATCATGTCGTCTGCAAATAGCAATAGTTTCAACTCCTCTTTGCCTAGTTGGATACCTTTAATGTCCTTCCAATGTCCTCTAGTGTTAGCTGGGACCTCCAGTATAATGTTGAATAGAAGTGGGGACAAGGAACATCCTTATCTGGTCCCCTTTCTCAGTGGGATTGTTTTTGTCTTTTCTCCATTGACTATTATGTTGGCTGTTGGCTTTCCTAAATAGCTTGTATTAACTTGAGGAATTTTCCCATTCTTATCTTCGTGAGTGTCTTAATTAGGAATGGGTGTTGGATGTTGTCAAATGCTTTATCTGTGTCTATTGATATGATCAATGTGATTCATAAACTTTTTTTATTAATGTGGTGAGTAATGTTGATGTACTCTCAGATGTTGAACCATCCCCACATCCCTGGAATGAATCCCACTGGATCATGATGAATGATATGTTTTATATAATTTTGTATTTTTTTGGCAAATATTTTGTTAAGGATTTTTTGCATCTATATTTATTAGAGCTATTTGTATGTAGTTCTCTATTTCTGTGGGATCCTTGCCCTGTTTGGGTATTAACGTTATACTGTCTTCGTAGAATGAGTTTGGGAGTTTGTCATCTCTTTCTATGAGCTGGAATAATTTGTGGAGGATAGGTGTCAACTGTTCCTGAATGCTTGGTAGAATTCTCCTGTGAAGCTGTTTGTTCCAGGAGCTTTTTTTGTTAGTAGTTTCTTGATTGCTGTTATCTATTTCTTCTTTTGCTATGGGTCTGTTGAGGTTCTTGACCTCTATTTGGGATAATCTAGGGAGGGATTTTTTCCCTCCAAGTATTTGTCCATGTCTTCCACATTGATGAATTCATTGGATTAACAACTTTGTGATTATCCTTTTAATCTCATTGGAGTCCGTTATGATTTTCCTTGTTTCAGCCCTCTCCTGGCTTTTGATGTTTGCTCTTTCCTTGGTTAGGCTAGCCAGTGGTCTGTCAATTCTGTTGATTCTTTCAAAGAACCAGATTTTTTGCTGCATTGATTTTTTGGGTATTGTTCTCTTGACTTCCCACTCATTTAACTCTCCCTTGATTTTAAATATTTCTTTCTTTTGCTATTGGGGGTGGGGGTGGAGGTGGTTCTGTTGACTCTATTCTAGTTGCTGGAGGTTTGCCAGTAGCATATCATTCATAAGTCTCTCTTTTTCATATATGCACTTAATGCTATCAAGTTACCTCCAATAACTGCTTTTGTTGTATCCCATGGGTTTGCTACGTTGTATTCTCATTCACATTAGTTTCTAGAATATTCCTATACTCCTCTTAATGTGGGCCAGTACCCACTTGTGTTGCAGAAGATCATTATTCATCCTCCAGTTGTTTGCCCTCGTATTTCTGGTCGTCCTTTTGTTAATCTCCAGCTTTATGGCATGGTGATCCGAGAGGGACGTCTGAGTAATCTCTATGTGTTTGAATTTACTCAAATTTGACGCGTGCCCCAGCATGTGGTCTGTTTCCGAAAATGAGCTACATGCACTTAAAAAATGTGAATTTTTTGCATTTGGGTGGAAAACTATAAATGTCAGGCCCAGTGGCCTAATTGTAGTGTTTAGCTCTGTTGCCTCCTTCCTGAGCTTTCCCCCCAATGATCTATCTTTCTATGACAGCAGTGTATTAAAGTCACCTACTATGATTTTTGAATCTGTGAATTCTTTTTTCATCTTTTGAATCATTATATTGATGAATTACATGGGTTTCTTGGTTGGACCTTATATATTTTTATGCTAACTGGTTCCTGGTCTTCTGATGCTTTGTGCATTGCATAGTGGGCCACCTTGTCTCTTGTTATGGATTGTACCTTGAGTTCAATTTTGTCAGAAATTAGTATTGCAACCCTTGCTTTCTTAAGTTTCTGTTTGCCTAGTATATTTTCTGCCAGCCTTTTATTCTTAGTCTATTTTTGTCTGCAAGTTTAAGATGTGTCTCTTGCAGTCAGTAGATTGATGGGTTATGTTTTCTGTCCCAATCTGCTAGCATTTGTATTTTAATGGATGAGTTGAGGCCATTGACATTCAGAGTTATTACCATGATCTGCGAATTTGTGTTGGGTGTTTTCCTATCTCCCTTGATATCAATGTACTGTTTTTGTGTGTGTGGCTTCATTTTGGCCTTCTTTTCCTTGTGAAACCATCTTACCAGCATGTTGGCTTTTGGATGCAGTTGGACTTTATGGTGGTATCCTGCTTGTGCTACCTGCTTGTCGGTCTTCTGAGCATAGTGAGTCGGCAAGGTATTCCGCAGGATTGAGTGTCTTATGGCATGTTCTTTGAGTTTTTCCTGTCCGGGAAGGCTCTCTCCTCACCATATATCTTAATAAATAGTTTGGCAGGGTAGAGGATTCTTGGGTTGGCATTTTTTTCTTTGAATTTCAGAAGATGTTACTCCACTCTCTCCTCCTCTTCATGGTATCTGCTGATAGATGTGAGCATATGCTTACCTGAGCATCATTGTCTGTGATCTCCTTATTTTCTCTTGCTGTTCTTAAAAATTTCTCTTTTGTCTCAATGTTGGATTATGTAACTGTATGCCTTGCTGAGTTCTTCCTGTGGTTTAGTTTAATTGATGTCCTTTCTGCTTCCTGTATGAAGGTCTGATTCTCATTCATTAAGGTGGGGAAGTTAGCTTCCAGAAAATTCTTCGCTAATTTAGCTGTTGACCTCTTTGTTGTGTCTCGTTCTGGTAAACCAATTATTCAAGTATTGTTCTTCATAATATCTGTCATTGATCTCAGGTTTTCTTCTGCCTCTTTGATTATCTTACCTGACTGTCTTTCTTATTTGTTGAAATCTGCCAGATTGTCCTTAAAATCACTGATACTGTTCTCTGCCTCTTCTAATTCTGTTGTGAGACCCATGATCTTGTGGTTTGCTCTTGTTACCTCATCCGTTTAGCTCATGTATTTCCCTTTGGTGCGTGGACTTCATCCTATCTATCATGGATTTCATCCCCTTCATTGTGGAATTCATCTCCTCTATCATTGTTTCCTTGTTTGCATTGCTGCCCTCTGATCCATGCAGCCTTCTGATGATTTCTTTTTTGTGGCAAATCCATGTCTGATTCATCTATGAGTGTCATTAGCTCCGCTGTTGAGTTTTGTCTTTCTTGTTTTCTTGTTGAGGGTCTTGCGGTATGTTGCTGTTAGCATATCATTTTGGAAGAACTGTGCGGCATGCTTCGGGGAGATGAACACCCCTGAGTACTTTCTCTGTGATATTTGTAAGACTGTTTTTTTTTTGGACTACCTTTGGCCTACTATCGTGGTGGGTCAGACTGCTATGTAGGCAGGGTGCTGCAGTGACTTAGTGGCCGAAGGTGGTGGGGGGCCCAAGAGTTTAGGCTGAAGTTGGTGACTGTAAGTACGCCAGTGGGCCGAATTGGGGCAGTTCTGCAGCGTGGACGAGGGTCTGGTCTGGACGGTCAGGTCACAATATGCAGCCTTTCAAAGACACTCTGTTGAGCCCCAAATTTTGTTGTTAAAAACCCTAGGCTGTGCTCCCGAGATTAGCATTCTACCTACTTTGTTATGTTAATGGATTCTTATGGACAGTGTTCTACAGGCATACATTCACAGTTACACAAAAGACCACAGCCTGATTTTTCCCCCTTTTTATAATGAGCTTTTGGGTACCCTGGTATCATGGCTGTGCTGCACTGTCTCCCAGGGAATGGGGATCAGCTTAGTGAGGTGGGTTTGGGGATGATTGGGTCTGAAATTGCCTCCAGTTGCCCTCCTGTGCCCCTCCTGGCTCTGTTCTATTGGCACTGCCAGTTGTTCTCTGTGGAGATGTGTTCTGTCATGGGTAAATATACCAGCGACTCTTCAATTTCTGCAAATTCTTTTCTAATGGTCTATTGTTACCCACACTGACAGGCATGGAGCTAGGGTGAGGCAGGAAGGGGATGCCCGATGTAGTTACTCTTACTGGTTGGGAAGAGGATTTGCCAAGCCCTAGACTGTAGGCGCAGAGCGGATAGCAGCACAGTAATCTCCAGTGTGAGGTTTTGTGGCTAACTCTCAGAGGCTCTCTGCGAGTTTGGGATTTTGACCACTTTTAGATAGCAGTCTGGGGAAATTACTGCTCACCGCAGGACTAGAGAGCAGGAAGGCGGTGGCAGATGTCATCCTGCTGGACAAGGCAAGAGATTAGCAGAGCCCGCAGGCAGACACAGTGAACTTTGAGCATTTCTGCAAATTCTCAAATCGTTTCATCAGTGAAAATCAGAAGGGGAAGTCTGAACTGGACCTTAGTACACTGACTATTTTTAGCACCCAACCTCCCAGTATTGGCCTTATCTCTTAATTTTCTGGTCTGACAGGCGGAGACCTGGTGGGTGATTGTATCTGGCCAATATCAGCTTTCTTCACCACACTTGCTTATGCATCCATTTTTGTCTTCGGTGATTGTGTTGGGAGGGTGAGCATCACAGAATGCCAGTTTGTAAGAACAAAATGTCCTTGTGTTGAGGGAGGGCTTGAACAGAGACCCAAAATCAGCCCACTTCCTCAGTGTATTGCCATATAAATATATGTACATAAGGCAATACTCTTCTTATGAATTGATATATTTACAAATGTGCATATTTATATTTATACCTCTATCCACAGCTTTGCTTCCTAGATCTTTCCTGTTTTACCTTCCTCCTTCCCCACTATCATGCTTGCCCTTCTTCTACCTCTTAGTAATTTCTCTCAGCTAGATTGCTAAAACTGTAACTGCTTTATAGGAGTAGAAAGCCCTGTCTCCTGCAATGAATTACTAGGTATACATTTTTAATACATGATTATGTAACTTTTATGAATGAAAAAAATTAAGGTACCAATGAAATATACAAGAAGCTATATGCTGTTGGTAGTGCTAATGATAAATGAGCTTAAGCTATATTTTTATGTTATGATTATATGTATTTCATTGACAATTCTTCACTGAAATTTCACTCATAATTTATTACATATTGTTTAGAATTTTCCCCTCACAAAAGACTAAAGCTTATTACCATTAAGCCGATTACAACTCAAAATAATCTGATAGGACAGAGTGGAACTGGGCCTAGCATTTCAGAGACTGTAATTCTTCACAGAAGAAACTGGGGTGTAGTGGTTATGAATTGGTCTGTGATATGCATGATGGGTGGTTCAAAACCACCAGCAACTCTCTGGGAGAAAGACTGGGCTTTCTACTCTTATAAACAATTAAGAGTCTCAGAAAACCAAACCCATAGGAGATCACTATGATTCAGCATTGACAATGGGGATGAGTTTGGTTTGGGTTTGGAATTTGTTACAGATTCTAAGTGTTCCTTGTTTCTACTGGTGGGTATAAACAGCTAACCTTTTAGTTAATAGCCCAGTACTCAAACCACAGTGCCACCAGTTCTCCTTATTTGTCCTCATAATTTCTCCCTGTGTTAGGCTGAATTCTGTACAAAAGCAAAACCAGTAATGCTTATATGGGTATGTATATAAAAAGATTTATATACTTGTAGACTCAGGTCAGCCCATTCTGATTTAAGGTTGTGGGTCAGATGGTAAGCTGCAGAGGCTGATGAACCAGGAAGCAGGAAGACTACAGATACAGAGTCCTGAATTTTGAAAGCACAAGGTTTCTAGGGGCACAATCATCACTTATAAACTATATGAGAGACTTCAGAAAGTTCATAGAAAAATTGCATTATCTTTTCACTAGAAATTTTCAACAACTTTATCATTTCTAGTCTACAGAGCTAAGTAGAATTTATAATTCCCATTGTAAAGAGTTCATAGTCTCAGAAAAAAGGCAACATAGTATTTACACACACTCATTTGTGAAGCAGAGTCTACCAACCAAGCCAAAACCAAAGTAACTCCCATTGAGTCCATTCTGATGCATAGCAACTGTATAGGTTATGGTAGAACTGCCCTTGTGGGTTTTGAAACTGTACATCTTTATAGGAGTAGAAAATTGAAGGGGTTTTTGAACTCTAACGTCGTGATTAGCAGCTTAACATATAGAGCTCCTTTTAGCCTATCAAGGAACACTGGTTTTGGCTTCATCGGGGAGGTAGCATTCAAATGGATTCTTGACTGATAAGGAGCTTGTTAAATAGGCAAAAGAAGAGTATTTGGTTTAAATATTATGTATTTTATGATGTCAAAGAATATTGACAGTACCATGGACCAACAAAAGAACAAACAGACCTTGTTTTGGAAGTTGTAAGGACAGAATGCTCCTTAGATGCGAGAATGGCAAGACACTGTCTCACTGACTTTAACCATGTTATCAGGAGAGACAAGATTTTGGAAAAGGACACGATGCTTAATAAAGTGATAAAGGGCAGTGAAAAAGAGGAAGATCCTTCTTAAGATGGATTGTGAGGATGTCATGGAACCGAGTGGTGTTTTGTTCTACATAGGATCACCACGAGTCAGAACTGACTCGATGGCACTCAATGACAGCATGTTATGATCAAAGTATATAGTGTCTATGTAGTTTAACAGAGAGTAATTTAAATAAAAGCTAAGGTAATTTAAGGGGAGAAGTTCTGAAGCCAGATCCTTAGGTTGATATTCCAAGCTCTGTCTCTTACTATATGTGACCTTGGGCATATTACTTGTCTGTGGTTCAGTATTCCTATTTGTAATGGAAATGATCATTGTAAGTAACTCAAAGAATTACAGTTAGAGTTGAATAATTTAGAAAACTGCCTGACATGTAGGAAAATCTTAGTAAGTATCTTGTTGCTATAACTACCTGGAGAAAAATGCCAAGGTTTTAAATGTATTTGACTAGCTAGAATAGGGGCATGAGTAAACTGAAGGGATATTTTAAGGGTAAAATGATCAGGACTTCAGAATACTTACCAATTTGATATAACCAGAAGTTTCAGCAAAAATGCTATGAGGAATATAAAACCAATTTTGATGTTTATTTAGCACAATTTTATAACTTGTAAATTTAATAGAAGTTCAATTTTATAATTTGTGGGTTTTTTTCCCTTTCTTCCAGAGCATTACAGCTATAGCTGTTGGACTAGAAGGTGTAATAATAAAAGCTGTGTATGATGCATTAAGGTATTGAAGACTTTTTAATTTAAATTAAATACTTGGAATATAAACAAGGAAAAGTGACTGAAAATGGGACGGAAGAAAATACAAATCACACGCATAATGGATGAAAGGAACCGACAGGTAAACGAACATTTAAAGGAATATTTTAAATTTGTATATGCACAAACAAACCAACTAAACTCACTGCCATTGAGTAATGTCAAGTCATATATACGCTATAAGGCAGGATACAGCTGCCTATGAGAGTTTCTGAGACTCTTACTCTTTGATTTTCAAGTGCTGAGCTTGCAGTTTAGCAGCCCAGTGTGTGCCACCAGCATTCATATATAAATTTTACCTTATATCCATAAAGCCAAATGGTTGAAATTTTCTTAAATTTAATTTCAACTCTGAATTTATTTATGTCTAATTTAAAAATTTGAAATTTTAATAATCATGAAATAAATTGTTTTTCATGTGCTTTAATAAAGAAACTTAAATGACAAATCGTATATTAATTATAGACAGCATAGATATACAATGAGAATAAGAATAAATTTACTGTGATATCAACATACCAGCTATCGTGTATATTTATCATAATGTATGTTACCTTTAATACACCTGGCTACTTATTTGGTTGTTGGCCTACTGTGTATTGATCGTTATTTAAATTTAACCTCTATTTTCATAAATAAGTGGAAACTAGAGTTAGCTATAAATAGATGTTCTAGTTCTGGGGTTGGCAAACCATGGCTTATGAGCCATGTGCGAGCTTCGGTATATACAAAGGAGTATCCCCACCAAAGCAGAGAAAAGCTTCCCTGGGCAGAGCTGTGGTAGTATGCATTTTTCCTGCTAGGCGACCATCTAGCAACTTACTCTTAGTGTACCCAGTGTCATCACCTGGGAAGGTATTCTCTGGTCACAGTGAATTTTTTCATAAAAGCAGTTTCATTAGAACCTATTTTGTGTCCTGCTTGGGAAAAATGCCACAGAAACTGTTGTGTGATATTGAACACAGCTTACAAGGGCAGCGGTATGGAATGAACTCAAGTGTACAAGTGGTTTTCTAATTTCAAAAAAGGTGAAATATCAATTGGTGACAAACCTCATTCTGGATGTCCGTCAACTTGCCCAACATACGGAAATGTTGACAAAATTTGTGCATTTGTACTCAAAGACTGACGATGGACCATTGAAAATATGGGGAAGTTACACGGAGTATCTTGGAGCTCTGTTCAGTGAATTTTAATGGACGATTTGGGAGTGCAAAGGGTTGCTGCAAAATTTGTGCGTTGGGTTCTGGCTGATCAGGAAAAAGTGCATTGATGGGAAACGTGCTGTGCTTTGAAAGAACAGCTGTGAAGCAACCCAGACTTTCCCCAAGGTCATTACTGGTGACGGGACGTGGTGCTATTCTTACAACCCTGAAAGCAAACATTAATCAATCAAGCTACCTTGATCCAAAATATGTTCCTGAAGTGAAATCAAAGATCAAGACAATGCTCAAATTTCTTTTTCAAATATGAGGAGGATAGCACATTTGGAGTTCATTCCACCAGGTCAGACTGTTAATCAAGCTTTCTATTTAGAGGTTCTGAAAAGATTACATAACAGTGTGTTACAAAAAATGCCTGATTTGTGGCAGACTGGACTGGTTTTGCTTACCACGACAATGCACCTGCTCACACAGCCATCTCAGTGTGCCAGTTTTGTGGCAAAAATCATCGTGCTTCTCCTGCCCTGTGCACCTGACTCATCTTACCTCACACTGTGCAACTTCTTTTTGTTTCTGCGAATGAAGAGGGACATAAAGAGACAGTATTTGACAGTGCAGAAGAGGTGAAGAAAGAAAAAGATGGAGGTGCTGTCAGACACCCAAAAAGATGAGTTTGAAAAATGTTTCCATGAATGGAATTGCAGATTTGACAAATGTATTATTAAGTGTAATGGAGAGTACTTTGAAAGTGATGTTTGTTTTATTAAAAAAATGCAAATATATAGCTTTTAAAAAATTTCTGATTTTTATTGGGAACCTCCTCAAACATGTGGCTCTGAAGTAAAATAGAAAATGAAAATGAAAATATCATAGTTTCACTTAAAGGATATTATTCAGATAGTGGTGATTTCATTTGTAAAAATATATTTATGGCTCTCGAATAATTTTTAAATTGTGTGAGGGTGAGGATTGGCTCTTCTGTCTCAAAGTTAGCCAACACCTGTTCTAGTTAGTTAAAATTACTGGTTAGCCAGCAATTAATGCGAAATAGTTTTTAGAACTCTTACTATCACAATTATTTAAAAAATATTTACATGTGTATGTCAGCTTTAATTAATAAATGATATTGAATTATCAGGGTTAACCAGCCCTTAACACATCATCACAGGTCCGTTAGGTGCAATTGTACAGCGATAATAACTAAAGATTATAGTACAGTCATAGAGAGCATGAAAGAGAGAAGAGAGATTGAAGTAATGGAGTCAGACACGTTTCGTGGTAGCATGCTCACCTTAGCCCCACTTGGTGGTCCACGTGGAAAGAGAGATCTTCATTGCTAACCAAGGCTTTTATATTCTCTGGGGACGTGCAAGCACCTAATTACAGAAGAAGACATACGTCACAGGAAAGGGTTGTACTATAAGTAATACAGTAATGGAAGGGGGGTGATTTAGGGGTATCCATGTGATAGGAAGAGGAGGGGTTGGGGGTGTACATGTGACAAGATTGGCGGATCCTAGATTCAGGATGGCAACATAACTTTGGATGTCACTGAGCCAGTTTGACCTGTTCTCTGACTCACTATAGAAATCATTATCAGTAGGGTGTAAACCCATCCTGCAGGTACCAAACTGATGGCCACAAGCCATTAGGGAGAAGTAGCCCATTGTCCTTAACAGCAGGGAGTGGGCCCTACCTCTGGTGGGACCAGACAGTAGTCTGACAGCTGACTGCCTTCAGGCAGGTCACTTGACAATCATTTACCACAAGCTGCAAGCAGTGTCCTAAGTGTAACATATATTTGGGGGAGATGATTTGGGAGAAATCTCTCTTGCCCACACTGAATGTAATTTTCATTACCAGTAACAATAACTCTTATAAATGAAGGATAATTGTCATTATGCTAATGTACTAAAAGGCTAGAAGTTGTTTGAGTTAAAAGCAGAGGTTGACAAATGTAGCCCACAGATTGTTGTTTTTTGTTCATCTAATAAACATTAGAACACAGCCATGTCCATTCTTTTAAATATTTCTATGGCTACTTTTACACTACACTAATAAAGTTGAGTACTTGCAACAGAGTCTCTTGAGCTCACAGTACTTGAACATGTACTCTCTGGCTTTTTAATAAAATGTTTGCCAACCTATGATTTTGACTAAATGGAAAAATTATTGCAGATCAAATAATATTCAAGGTATGTAAAGAGGAGAGATGCTTTCTTTGGAAAGTTTATATCGGTGAAGTTTTAAGAGCACATAGCTTATGGAACTGTATCAGGAATAAATAACACATGAACAAGGGTGTATCAGAAAGTTCATGGAAAATGGAATTAAAAGATAATGTAATTTTTCCACAAACTTTTTAAAACCACCTTGTATTTTACAAAGTCTTTGTTCACACAGATATCATTGGAGTTTAAAAACAATTGAGTAGCTGGTGGAGACATTACTGGGAATGATTATTTCTCTTTGTAGAAAAATATCTTAAAATGCCTTGTTTTGAACTCATGTACATTCCTCAACAAAAGTGTAAATTTACTTATGACCCATTATAAAGAAAGTAATAGGGAAAATTGATAAAATAATGAAAAGAATGATTTTTCCCTTTATGCATTATAGAGTTGTCACATGTAGAGGATGCATCTTGGCCTGTTCCATGAACAAATACATTATAAATGTAAAATAGGGCTTGCTAGGGAATAATATGCAAACAGAGAGGAGACTGAGCACTTCAAAAATTCCTGAGCCATCCTCATCCCCTAGAGTCATGGTTAAATTAGGTATAAGTAGGCTGGAACAGGGGGCAGAAATGAGAAGCTGATACCATGGGCTTAAGTGGAGAGCAAATGTTTTGAGAGTGATGAGGTCAATGAATGTACAAATGTGCTTTGCACAATTGATGTATGTATGGATAGTGATAAGAGTGTATGAGCCCCTAATAAAATGATTTTTTAAAGTAGGCTGGCACAGTGTGTAATGGTCAACACCCTAGGTGTTAGTGAGATGAATTGGACTGGTATTGGCCATTTGAATCAGGCAGTCTTTGGTTTCATATAGGGGGAATGACATGATCAAGAGAAATGGTGTTGCATCCTTTGTCAAAAAAGACATTTCAGATCTAACTTGAAGTATAATGCTGTCTGTGATAGGATTATACCCATTTTTACATAAAGGAAATCCAATCTATACACTTATTACTCAAATTTATGCATCAACCACAAAAGCTAGTGTTTCCAAAATTGAAGGATTCAACCAATGACTTCAGACTGATTGATCAAACATGCAGGCAAGACACATGATAATTATTGGTAATTGGTATGCAAAATTTGGGGAAAAAGAAGGAACAGTAGTTGGAAAAAAATACACTGGTACAGATAGGAACTGGAAACACAGGGAATCCAGGGCAGATGATCCTTTCGGACCGGTGCTGTGAGTGGTGATACTGGGAGGGAGGAGAAAGGGTGGGGTGGAAAGGGGGAACCGATTACAAGGATCTACATATAACCTCCTCCCTGGGGGACGGACAACAGAAAAGTGGGTGAAGGGAGATGTCGGACAGGGAAAGATAATGACAAAATAATAATTTATAAATTATCAAGGGTTCATGAGGGGCGGGGAGGGGAAAATTGAGCTGATGCCAGGGGTTTAAGTGGAGAGCAAAAGTTTTGAGAATGATGAGGGCAATGAATGTACAAATGTGCTTTACGCAATTGATGTATGTATGGTGATAAGAGCTGTATGAGTCCCTAATAAAATGATTTTTAAAAATAGCCTTGGTGATAGAAATGAAGCTGGAGATCTTGTGATAGAATTTTGTGAGACCAACAACTCATCATCGCAATACCATTTTTTAGCAGCACAGAAGAAAACTGTACACATGGACTTCTCCAGATAGAATACATAGAAATAAAATTGACTACATTTGTGGGAAGAGATGATGGAGAAGCTCAGTATCAGCAGCCAAAATGAGGAGAGGGGCTGTCTATGGAACAGACCATCATTTGTAAGTTTACTTTGAAGCTGAAGAAAGTTAAAATAGGTTGACGAGAGCAAAAATCTAACCTTGAGTGTAGTCCACCTGAATTTCAGGAACATTTGGAGAATGTTCTTGAAGTTTGATGCATTGAACAATAATGATAAAAGACATGATGAGCTATGTGACACCTAGAACATAATATATGAAGAAAGCAAATGGTCATTTAAAAGAGGAAAGAAAGAAAACATGAAATTACATGTAAGAGGAGACTAAAACTTGCTCTAAATTTTAGAGTAGCTAAAGCAAATGGAAGAAATGATGAATAAAAGGACTGATACTTTGGATCACCTCATATGACTGTGAAAGTTGGATATTTAATAAAGAAGACTAAAGAATGATGTATTTAAACTAGGGTGCTGGTGAAGAATATTGAATACACCATGGACTGTCAAAAGCACAGATTTCTCTTGGAAGAAGTATAGCCAGAATGCTCCTAGAAACAAGCATGGTAAGAATTCATCTCAAATAACCTTGGCTATGTTATCAGATGAGACCAAAACCAAACAGCATTGAGTTGATGCTAACTCACAGCAACCCTATAGAACAGGGTAGAACTGCCCCTTTGAGTTTCTGAGAGTTTAACTATTCATGGGAGTAGAAAGCATCCCAACTCATAACCACCAGGACTCCATCAGAAGAAACCAGTCCTTGGAAAAAGACATTGTGCTTGCTAAAGTAGGTGGCAGGAAGATCTTTGACCAGATGAATTGACACATGGGTGCAAAAATGAGCTCAAGCATACAAACATTTTGGGGAATGCCACAGTACCGGGTGGTACTTTGTTCTGTTGTACATAGAGCACTGTGGATCAGGTGGTACCTGACAACAACAACAAAAAAGCTGGACCTGCCAATGTTGACAGTAAAATTGGGGACCTAAGAGTATAGAATGCCTGTGTGATGAAGCCATTTAGGTTGAGGTAATGACCTTGTTTTAAAAACAATGTAAACTTTATTTCTCAACATAAGCTCCATCAAGTTTAAGATGCTTTTCAAAGTTATGATTCCAGCCATTTAGTACATCCCTTAAAAACAGTTTTCTGGAAATTTCCAAATACTCTCGTGCAAATTTTTTTTACATTATTAACTAAAGCATAATGGGTACCCTTTAAAGATATTTTTAAGATTAGGAAATTAAAAAATCATTAGGAGCAAATCAGGACTGTACATAGTGATTTCCTATCAAAAACTCACAAAATTGCCTGTGTTTGAGGAGAGGAATAAGCAAGAGCATTGTCAAGATGGGGAAGGGCTCTGATAAAGCTTTCCCTGGTGTTTAAAGCTTTGACTACCTTTCTCAAAACTCTCATAATAATTAGATGCAATCACACTGCCTCCCTGAAAGTCAATAAACAATGCCTGGACCACTTCAAAAACTGTTGCCATGACCACTGTTCCTGACTCATCCACTTTGTCTTTGACTAGACCACTTCCACCTCGTGGTAGCTTTTCCTTTGATTGCCATTTTTCTTTAGAATCATACTGGTAAAGCCATATTTCATCTCTTATTACACTTCTTCAAAGAAATTATTCAGGACATTGATTTAATTTGTTTAAAATTTTCATTGAAAGCTTTGCTCTTGTGTGCAGCTGATCTGGACACATTTTTTATACCCAGTTGGCAGAACAGAGGCAGTGTGGGTGCATATGGGCAACAACTTCCACCTGCCACTGTCGTAGCCTTGCATGCAGATCCTGCCCAATCTTCTGCCTGTCTCCAGTACAGAGTGCCCGGGCTCAGATCAGTTACAAAGAACTTCACTGCTTCCAGCCCAGCCACAAACTGCCTCAGAGCAAATGTACAGTTTCATTTGCTTATTTTTTCAATTACTGGGATGCGACCAAGCTTAATTCATGACTTCTTGACCATGGCTTATACCTTTATTTATACAAACACGATCAAAAGTAACATTTTTCTACTATTGAATAAGCATGGATGGGGTTGATAATCACCTCTGGGAATGTCATTGAGACATGTTCAGTGTATTCTTTGGCCCTCTATGCCAGAACCTTTTTTTGCATAATTCCATCATCCCCATCCATTATGTGTGTGCATGACATTTACATGGCCGTGCTTGTGAGAAAATATAATACATGCGGTACCTGAAGAACTATCCTTGACAAATGCAGCTGATTGAAGGAGAAGAGGATATAAAAGCAGAAGTACCATACAGAAAATGGACAGGACAAAGAAGAAATGACATGTTAGAATCTTCTAAGGCAAAAGAATATATTTAAAAAACGACATAAACATACAAAAAAATCCTTTTACTAATGAGATTACACTTTCCTACAATGAAAGGAGGAGGTACTTCTGAACTAAGAACATTTAAAATTTTCCATATTGCCATTTCTGGCAATATGAATAATGGAGATGCAAGCTGTTGTCTGTGCAAGCTATTATAAAGTGGAAAAACAAAAGCAAACATATTTCAAAACAGTTAATTAGAATGATTATTCAAGTACTGAATTTTCTCAAGAACAATAAAATACAGCAAAAACTGCTATACAATATGCTAAGTTGAATTTAACTTTCTTAAGGAAACCTTTGGGTATATGAAGGACAAGCAGATGTAGAATATTGAAATATTAAGAACAGATAAGCTTTTTTTTCTTTTTAAGGCAATAGCAAAAAAGAAGAATGATTGAACCACCAGAAAGCCAAAAAAACATATCAAAACAGACTAATATCACATAAAAACTAAATTAAAAATAGATTCAAATGCAACCTTAACAGGTCAGTGAAGAACATCACTGAGTGAAAATGAAATAAGCCAAGTTTTAAAAGTTCGGTAAATGTGGTTGAAAATTTAATATATGGATAGTTGCAGCGCCCCCCCCCCCAAAAAAAACAAGGAAGTAGTGTAATCAGAAATAATATTTAAAATTATAATTGTAAGAAGCTTCATAGAATCTATATTTTGAAAGGTTCCACATGTAATTGGACCTCCAAAGATCACTTTTAGAGATGTATTCTATTAAAATTTTAGAATTTAAGATTTTTTAAAAAGTCCCCATGACTTTCAAGGATAAAAGGATAAAAACTTAGATATGCAAGAGAATTAGACTTAGCCAAAATCTAAATAACAAATCAACAGTAGAGCAGCACTTTCAAAAACACATCAAGCATGAAACAAAGATTCCATATCCAGCTAAGCAATATTCAATTATTAAGAACATTTAAAAGGCTTTAAGTGTGCAAGAGATCAAGGTATTCTATACATGTGAGTTCTTATTGAGCAGTGATTTTACAACTCAGTGATGACGGGGAAAATCTTAACCACAAAGACTGATAATGAACACCTGAACTATTTGAATATAATTATAAACTTAGAACAGATAAGACAGGATGAGAGGATACTGTATACTATTTATTACGTTATTTACTGAATCTGGAATAACAAAGTAGAAATGCATGTGTAATGTGAGGGGACAGAGATATAGTAGAAAGTAGAATAAGCTCATTGATTGTCATATGAATTGGAATCAACTCAGTGGCAGTGAGTTTGTTGAGAGTTTTGAAAGTATGTTATTAAGAACTGAGAAGCCAGATAGTAAATGTTATACATGAAAATAAGAGATCAGGTACATTTATTAAAAAAAAACCTCTAACGCAAATGTTACATACCTTATACCTTTATACTAAATTGAAAATGCCAATCTTCCTAAATACTAAAAATTTGAAAAAACAAAAGACCAAAGAAACATCACATGGAGAGTAAAAGACCATAGCAAATAAACATTGTGATAAATATTAAATTATAAAACACAATAGGCATTAAATAGTTACTAAGATTTTAATATAACAAAGATAAGTGCATACATTTTCAGTTACTGTAACATATTCATTGAATTAACTCATTAACTTCAATAATTTTTAAAATTATTGTTTTAGTTAACAAGACCTAACTTCAGGCAAAAGGCACACCTTAGATTTAAGTGGATCAGAAAGATTAAAAATAATGGGATGAGAAATTGTGTACCAGGCAGAGGAAAGCAAACACACAAACAAACAAACACAAAAACAACAGTTACAGTTCTGATACAATTCAGAATTCAAGCCAAAAAGCATAACTGTCACTAAGGACACTTTCCCCCTCTTAATTCTTAAAGCTATAATTTACTCAGAATACATAAGAAGTAGGATTATCTGTGGACTAAATTAAGTCTGTCTCAATCTGGAGCTGAAATCTGTCCACCAGTAGTGACCTTGCTGGTATTTGAAATATTGATGGCATAGTTTTCAGCATTAAAGCAACACACAGCCAGCATGATACCACAAACTGACAGACAAGTTGATCTAATGACCTGGATGAGTAAAGCTTTCAGAACCTTCATTTGCTGATGTTCCATGACTCAAAATGAGGAGAAACATGCACACACGCATTAATAATTGGATTATAGAATGTACAAAGAATGAATTAAGAAAATTGGAAGATTTCAAAGATAAAATACATCTAGACATTAGTGAGTCAAAATGGACTGGTATTGGCTATTTTTAATCAGACAATCATATGGTCTAGTAAGCCAGGAATAGTGTCAGATACATCATTAAAAACCCTAAAAAATATCTGCCTTGAAGTTCAACACTGTCATTGATAGGATAATATTCATATTCCTTAAAAGAAGACCCAGTTAATGCATTATTCAAATTTTCACACCAACCATGAATGCCAAAGATGAGGTAATTGAAGATTTTTATCTCTTGCAGTCTGAAATTAATCAAACATACAATCAATATACATTGATGGTTACTGATAATTAGAATGAGTAATGAGTAAGCTGGAGACAATGAAGTAGGTTCAGTAGCTGGAAAATATGGCCTTTTTGATAGAAACTCCATCCTAGACTATATGACAGCATTTTACAAGGTAAATGACCTAATTATTGCTTTTACCTTCTTTTCAACAACATAAAAGCCAACTATTTGTGGACCTCACCAATTGAAATACACAGGAATCAAATTGCAGAAAGAGATGTTAAAGAGTCAGAACAAAGCTATGACCTTACTGCAGAGCAAAGCCTTACTTGCTCATATGCAAATTCCAATAGAAGCTGAAGACAAATAAGTCCATGAGAATGAAATTTAGGTGCATGTATCCCACCTAAAGTTAATGGGTAGATTTGATGCATTGAACACTAATGGTCGATGACCAGTTGAGTTCTAAGATGATATCAAGAACATCATACACGCAGAAAGCAAACAGTCACTGAAAAGACATGAAAAAAAGGAAAGACCCAAATGGATATTAGGAGAGACTGAAATTTTCTCTTGAATGTATAGAATAGTTAAGTGGAACAAACGCAAAGTCAAAGATGAACAGATTTCAAAGGGCTACTAGCTGTTAAAAAATATTTTAATGAAAAACGCAAAGACAGCTAGAAACCTAAAGTGGAACATTTCAGCCAAAAAAAAACAAAAACAAAAACCCTGAAGAAAACAGTCCAGCCGTGAATTACCATATTGAAGGATTCTATGGGCAAAATCTTGAACAACTAAAAACTTGAACTCAGTATCATTGAGTTGATTCCAATTCATAGTGACCCTATAGGGCAGTATAGAACTGCCCCTATAGGTTTCCAAGACTTCCAAATCCTTATTGGAGTAGAAAATCTCATCTTTCTCCCATAGCGTGGTTGGTTGTGTCTACCTGCTGACCTTGTACTTAGCAGCCCAACAAACGAAACCACTATGCCACCAGGACTCCTTTGAACACCTGAGATGAGTTGTAGCCTCTTGATATGGCCTGTGTAGCCAGCTTCTGATATAATGGACTATAATTCTGGACTCTATGCCTGTGACTATAATGTCATTTTAAGGGCATTCGCTACTGGACTGGTGGACAGGATCACTGTTGTTAGGTGCCACTTCCATCCTCACCATTGTCCGAATGTTTGGATCTATTGTTGCAGCCACTGTGTCAAGCCATCTTGTCAAAGCCTTCCTCTTTATCGCTGCCCCTCTACTTTGCCAAGCGTGATAAAGTCCCTTTTCTAGGAACAGGGCTTTCCTGATACCATGTCCAAAGTAGGTGAGATGAAGCCTTCCCATCCTTGCCTCTTTTTCCCAAGACAGATTTTTTTGTTGTTCTTTTTACAGTCTGCAGTACAGTGAACCCTCGTTTATCGCGGTTAATCGGTTCTAGACCCTACCGTGATAAATGAAATTCCGCGAAGTAGGATTCCTTATTTGTAAATCAAATATTTTCATAGAGCATAGAGGACATGAAAAAACACCCTTTAGTCACATTACATTCATATTACCCAATTTATTAAACAAAAAAGGGAAAATACAGTAAAACATTTTGGACGTTACAATTATCATTTCTTATTTATTATATTATTTATTGCATCAAGCGTGTACAGTATGAGCCAATCAGTGGCAGTAATGACAGAGCATGCGCTGTTACGCAAAAACTGCGATAGAGTGAAGCCGTGGAAGTCGAAGCGTGAAGTGGCGAGGGTTCACTGTACTTTCAATATTCTTCACAAGTGCCGTAATTCAAATATATTGATTTTTCTTCCATCTTCTTTCTTCAGTGTCCAACTTTCACATGTACATGAGGCAATGAAAATATGGCTTGGGTCAGGCACACCTTAATCCTCAAGTAACTTCCTTGCTTTAAACACTTTAAAGAGGCCTTGTGCAGCAGATTCACTCAATGCTCTGTGACATTGGATCTCTTGACTGCTGCTTCCATGGGCATTGATTGTGTATCCAAGCTAGGTGAAATCCTTAACAACTTCAGTCTTTTCTCCGGTTAGCCTTTTGATCCAGTTGCGATGCTATTGATTGTCTTTACATTGAGTTGTAATCCATACTAAAGGCCGCAATCCTCGATCTTCATCAGCAAGTGCTTCAAGTCTTTCTCAGTTTCACCAAGCAAGTTTGTGTCATCCGCATATTACAGCTTGAGAATCAGTCTTCCTGCTGTGTGGGTGCCACATTCTTTATGTATTGTAACATAACAGTTTGAGGAAGTATGGTAAGAGGATGCAACCATGACGCATACCTTTCCTGATTTTAAACCATGCAGTATCCCTACATGATTTTTGTTGGCACAACTGCCTCTTGATCCATGTACAAGTTCTGTACAATCCATATACAATGAAGATTTCTGGAGTTCCCATTCTTCTCAAGGCTATCTGTAGTTTGTTATGATCCACAAAATCCTGTTCTTTTGCATATTCAACAAAACACAAGTAAACATCTTTCTGGTATTCTTAGCTTTGATCCAAGATTCATCTGACATAAGCAATGATATCGCTTGTTCCACATCCTCTTCTAAACCTGCCCGATCCTCTGGCAGGTTGTTGTCATAGAGTGCTGCAACCTTTGTTGGATGATCTTCAGAAAAATTTTACTTGTGATGCCAATTATATTGTACTCTGATTTGTGCATTCTGTTGGACAAGATTAAGGTGGGATTAAGACCTGACTTTAGTAGAGGGTGTGAACTAAGTCACACCTTGTTTCCTTGATGGCACCTAGAGGGTATGACACCAAACGTTGTTTTCTTTGGATAAGGTGTATTTGCTGCGACAGTCCTGGTAAGACTGTCAGGTGATGAACTGCTAACCTCAAAGTTGGCATTTCAAATTCATGAGCCACACCCCAGGAGAAAGATGAGGCTGCTTGCTCCCATAAAGGTTTACAACCAGGAAAACCTTATGTAGTGTCACTATGACTTCTGACTATGAGCTGGATTTGATGGTAGTGCATTTAATTTTAGGTTGCTTGTACATACTGGGGAGCCCTGGTGGTGCAGTGGTTAAGCGTTGGACTGTGATCCACATGGTTGGCAGTTCGAAACCATCAGCAACTCAGAGAGACAAAGACTAGGCTTTCTACTTCCGTAAATAATTGCAGTCTTGGAAACCCACCAGGGGATCGCTATGAGTCAGTAGGGACTTGACTCAGCAAGTTGGGAGTATTTTTGGCATATATACTGGAATAATTGGATTTAGATTGATAGGGCAAGAAGGGCAAAGAAATCAATGGTAAAAATGGTGATGGGCAGTAAACCTTGAAGAAAGAAAAGTTATGAATATAATAACAAAGTGGTGAGGTAAACAGATTGGAGAATTTTTTACAGTAAAAGTGCTGGAGAGGTTATAAAAATAGAGCTAGACAGGAGGAAGCCATAGGGAAATTGAGATTTAGGAGATAATTATTGGTATTAAAGGAATGATTGTAGGGAGTGAATGATTGACACGAAGTAGAGTTAAAGATCATTGGGAGCTGGAAAATTAACAAATTGAGAAGCCTAGAATACTGCATTGTTTTTTGTTTTTGTTTTTAATATACAGTAAGATAGAAATAATGCTAGAAAGAAAAGTAGTGGAATGATACTTATCAATGCATGAGCAAGAGTGACCAGGGATTTGCTTGGTGCCAACCACAAGTGGTTCATTCACTCTTAATTAAAAAACAAAAAATTTCAAGGCATGAGCTTCAAAAGATTCATAGATTATAAAGGAAAAGGAAAGAATTAGCACTAGCCCCACACATTTTGATGCCTCAAATGCTAGAACTGCTCTGGGTCTATTTGACCTGCTGATTCCACAAATGGCACGTTTCCCCTATGAGCATATGCCATAGACTCGTCACTCTGTTCATGCATAAAAGTTCAGGATATTTTATTGTAGTCTTAGCTAGACTGAGTTAGAGAAAGTTAATGCTGACTTTATTTAAAGCAGTTTGTGTTGCACTAAATACTTAAGGTCAATTGATCGAATGAAATTTGAACAGTGCAAATTACGTGAACTTGGAATTGTCCCCAAGTCTCATTTCACCTTTATTAGGACCTGAATAGCAGGCAGTTCCAAATTATTATCTTAAAAGGGGGCCAGAAATAAGAGTTACTGTACAACAAGTAAGGAGCCCTGATGGCATAGTGGGTTAGGTGTTTGACTGCTAACCACTGGGTCAGCTAGCCGAGGGCACCAGTTCCTCTGGAGGAGAAAGGTGATAACTGTCTGCTGCCATAAAGATGTACAGCCTCAGAAACTCACAGGAAAAGTTTCACTCTGTCCTGTGAGTTGAAATCAGCTGACTGACCAGTAGTGAGTGGGGCACAATAAATGTGATAGCCACATGTTCTGAAGCCACATGAGTGTAGCGACTCCTTTATGAAAGGTTCAGACACCTTTATTAAAATGGCAATGCTCCGTCTTAGACTCGTTTATTAAAATGAAAATGTTCCAGTCTTGTTATCAGATGGCACAACTTCTCTATCTGTGCACAAAAACACTTAAAAAGAAAAGTTAGAACTTCCTTAAAAAGAAGCTTGGAGTCAACCTCATCTTTAAAACAATTAAAATATTTAACCATTTATTTCTATATATTAAAATGTGTTCTGAAATATTTACTACATAATTTGAAGGAAATATTAGGTCTCCAGAATATTTAAGAAAATTGTTATCGTCTTTCATTTTCAACGCTCTAAATTGTCCTCCATTGTGCACTTTCCATTATATGTGCTCTCTCAATTGTTTCAAAAATTTCCTCTCTTCTCAAGCTGTGTCTGGCTTTGCAGTATCCAACTTGTAGTCTCTGTATATACTGCACAGCCTGCCACACCGTAAAGGAAAGCCCACTGCCATCTAATAGATTCTAACTCGCAGTGACCCTATAAAACAAGGAAGAGCTGACCCTTCAGGTTTCCAACCCTTTAAATATATTAATGGCTTCAGAGTGAATAGTAAGTTCGAACCACAGATTTTATGATGTGTAACCCACTCGCCACCATGAGTCCATATACAGCTTCCCTTGGAAATCCCTTAATACTTAATTCTTTTCCAAACTATTTCATACCTTTTTGTCTTACTCTGTAATTTGTTCTCATTTTTAAAACCAGGATTAAAATTAGTAAAATTTAATAGCTGAAAATATAGTAGAACACCACATCAAAGAAACTAGGGCTGATGTTGTCCGTCTAATGAAATTATCTGAATCAGCACCCAAATAACCAGAGGAGTGGGCCTAACTACCAAGGCGTCAGGAAAAATAAGACTGAGTGGTCTGACTGAAGCAGAAAGGACATTTAGGGGGTTGAAGTATAGGGAATTTAATACCTAAGTTTGAAAACAAAGGGAAAATTGGTCTCCATTTGAGAGCATCTCAGGTAGCAAATTTTAGTTAGAGAAGAGTATTCAAAGAATTTGAGGACCGTAGAATTTTCTGATCCATCCTGTGTAGTGAATTTCAATGGGTGTAATAGAGAAATTTGGGAGGGAAGAGATAAAGTTACATTAATAGATGTACTTAGTTCTTTAGGGAAGCACTGGTTCTCAATCTTCTTAATGCCACGACCCTTTAATACAGTTCCTTATGTGTGGTGACCCCCAACCGTAAAATTATTTTCATTACTACTTCGTAACTAATTTTGCTACCGTTATGAATCTGGTGACGCCTGTGAAAGGGTTGTTCAATCCACAAAGGGGCCGTGACCTACCAGTTGAGAAACGCTGGTGTAGAGTGTGACTTAGGTTTCTGATGGGTCACAGTTTTATGCTGAATGACGAGGGATCACTAAACAGTTGTTTCTTTCTCTGGTCTGCCTTGTGCAGTGGCATGCTCCCTAGAATGCAGCTCTTATCAGAGCCCTTGGTCCTACAAGCTACAGTAAGGACTCTGCAGCCTGGTGGCAAACTAGGAGAGAGAAGACTAGAACCGTTTCCTGTTTTTTGATCTGGCACTGTTAAAAGCGGACTTCATGTATTTTCAAGTATTCATATTTTTTATTAAAACAACTGTTTTTGTTTTCAATTGTCTAGGTCACTTTTACAAAGAGAAAGTTTGGATTAATGAAGAAAGCGTACGAGCTTAGTGTGCTCTGTGACTGTGAAATAGCGCTCATCATTTTCAACAGCTCTAACAAACTGTTTCAGTATGCCAGCACTGACATGGACAAAGTTCTTCTCAAGTATACGGAGTACAACGAGCCTCATGAAAGCAGAACCAACTCGGACATTGTTGAGGTAACACGTATATCTAGTAATGCTTGAGTTACACATGGCGTATTCCATTTAGTACCTTTAGCCCTTAGATTTGCTTTTCGTGTTCAGCAGTAAACCACTTATAGATAGATCTGTCTTGGGAATCATTTCTTAGAAGCAGGATCTAATTGCTGATGCTAGACATTTCATATTTATTCATACAAAATAAACTTGCTGGGTTTCCCGTATGCACCACAATTATCTTAACATTTGCTATATAATTAAGTATTTTGCATGAGTTTTAAAGCTAGTATTAGAAGGAATTAAGTTACTTTAAGACCATTTTAATATGTCTTAGTTATTTTATTATGGCAGTGACTACCTGCAATTTTAAACACAATTAAATGGAGGAAAAAGATAAATATCATTTTCTATTTTGTTAATACTGCATTTTATGATGGAAGAGGTGTTTTCTTTTTTTATTCAGCTGTCCATTTTTTACTTCTCAGCATTCTGCCAACTGATTAATGAAAATAAGGATAAGGACTTTTTTTAAATCTATTTGAAAATAGTATTTTAAAAAAAGAAAATAGTATTTTAAAACAAAACCTTTAAAATGGAGAACTAATTACACTTTCCCTTTCACTCTTTTCTGTTGCAATATGTAAAACATATCTTTCCCATGTAGCTTTCTTTAAATTAACTGTATATTTACTTTTTGTTAATTAATCCTTTTATAGAGAATGCATACAGATATCATAACAATCCATATTTCAATTAGGTCCAGCATAATTGTATATTTGCTACCACAGTCAATTTCCAAACATTTTCTTTCTTCTTGAACTCCTTGATATCAGCTCCCCCTTATCTCCTTCTCCCTCCCTCCTCTACACACATAACATACACCTTTACGCTTTCAGTGTGGCCCCCTTGTGAACAAACCCCAAGCAGTTCAGATTCGGTGCCAAGCGCTGCTCCCTGAGTCAGAAGTCTACAATCTTGATCCCTTCGTGGGATCACTTCGTGGCTTTGCTCTCATTGCTGGTCTGTTGCACTTCCTTCTTGGTTTGCCCCACTGTAGGCGGGTCATACAAACTGCTCTCCCTAAACCGTGTCTTCAGGGCTGTCCTCTGTAGCACTGTCACCTGGGGGGGGACATGATGTCGCAGGTTGAAGTCAGTCCCAGCAGCTCTCTCTGAACGCACTGCTTGGAGCAAGAACATTGCCCTCAGGATTGGTGCACTGAGGTGGTTTGCTCTTTCTCTCCCTTTCCTGTGGAGACATAAACAATACCCTTCTCTTGGGTGGATTAGTGCCCTGGTCCCCCATTTCTGCTTTTTTTTTTTTTTCCAGCACAGGTGCTATCAGCATTCTTTGGCTCATGCCAGACTATATGCCAGACTCATGAATTACGTGTTAAGTGCATTTTCTCTTGTGCCCATTCTGCTGTTTCAACTTACCTCAGTGGACTCATGCTGTACTTGACCTTTTGTGCTTGGCTAGTTTCACTCAGCATGATATCCTTCAACTCTTTCCACAAAATGGGTTGTTTTATCACTATTTTTAAAGGATGTGTAGTATTCCATTGTATGTATATACCAGAATTTTTTAATCCATTGATGGAACTTTAGGCTGTTTCTAACTTATTGTGATTGTCAACATTGGAGAGAAGATACCTGGTTGTGGTCTGTGTATTTCTTCTGGGTATATGCCCAGTAGTGGAATTGCTTGGTCGTAAAGTAACTCGATTTCCATCTGTTTTAGGTATGACCAGATCACTTTCCACAGTCGCTGTATGTAACTATAAGACCGTCAGCAGTGAATGAGTGTTTTTATCTCACCATAAGCTCTTCAACATTTGTTGCTTTTCTATTTTTAATTGTGGTATTTTTTTGTGGGTATTAGGTTGTGTTTATTTGCATTTCCTCCGAGATGGCTAATGATAAGGAATATTTTCTCATGTTTATTGGCCATTTGAGTTTCCTCCTTTGTGAAGCTTCTGCTCAAGGCTATTTATTGCCCACCTCCTCAGTGGGCTATTCATTTTTTTTCCTTTGGTGAGTTTACAGGATTCTGTAGATTTTAGTAATAAGCCCTTTGTCTGATATATAATTACGAACTGTCTTTTCCCAGTGTGTGGGCTCTCATTACTCTCTTGATAATGTCTTTTGTGTTTTCCTTTAGTATATCCTTCTTGTCTATTTTGTCTTCCTCTGGATGTGTATCCTTCCTTATTTCTGATAGTCCGTGTGCTCCCTGTGCAAAAGTTATTAACTTTGTCCATTTTCTCACTGATCCTGATGGTTTGGGGTTTTACCTCAAGGTATGTGTATGGAGTGACGTAAAGTTCTCGCTTCCTTCTTCTGCAGGTTGATACCCAGTTTTTCTAACACCAATTGTTAAAAAGGACATTCACTTCCCATTTGATATTTGGGGGGCATTTATCAAATATAAATCGACTGTCTACTGCTGTTTTTATTTCTGGAATTTCTGTTCTTATCTATTGGTCCAAGTATCTCTCATTATACTAGTACCATGCTGTTTTGACAACTGTGGCTGTATAATGTTTTGCAGCCAGGTAGTTCAAGCCTGCCTATTTTATTATTGGTCTGTAGATTTCTTTGCCAATTCTGGGCTGCTTTCCTTTCATATGAAGTTGTTAGTCAGATTTTCCATTTTCTTTGAAGAAAGATGCTGGTATTTGTTTTGGGATTGTATTGAACTTATATTGTGCCATAGTTAGAACTGACATTTTACAATGTTGGGTTTCTGGTCCACAAGCACGGGATATGCTTCCATTTGTGAAGGTCCCTTTTGGTTTCTTGTAATAATGTTTTGTAGTTTCTTGAACAGACCTTTTAGGGTTTGTTTGTTTTGTTTTTTTGCTAAGTATATCCCTAGATATTTTAATTTTTTGCTGTTGGGGGAAGAGTTCTGAATATATCTCTCATGTCGAGTTGTCTGATTGTAGTTTAGTTCTGGAACTTCCTTGTTGAACTTCTTTTCAACTCATCTGGGTCTACTGATCGCTTACGCATTATATAGTGCCTATCTTTATCTCTTGTCATATCCTGCACCTTGAGATTTATTTTGTCAGAGATTAGGATTGCTTCTCTTGCTTTTTCAAAATTGCCATTCGCTTGGAATGCTTTTTGCCAGCCTTTGATCCTCAGTTTTTTGTGGTTTTTTTTGGTGAGCTTGCAATGTATTTCTTACAGACAACAGATTGATGGGTTTTGTTTCCTAATCCAGTCTGCTAGCCTATGTCTTTCAATGGATAATTCAGACCATTGATGTTCAGAGTTATTTCCTCAGTCTGTGGATTCTTTGCTGTTATCATGTACCCTTTGTGTTAGGTGTTTTCCTACCTCCCTCCTTAGTAGTGTGTTGTGGATGTGCGTTCTTGCCTTCTTTTCACTGTTGAGTCAATAACTTCTTGGGCATCTCTTTTGGTGTGTTGACTTCTGGATAGTGTTATGCCATATGTTGGTCTCATGTTTGTGCTTTGTTGATGTTGGTCTTCTGTCCAAAATGAATTGGAAAGAATTTTTTGTAGTGCTAAGTTTTTTGTTTTTAAGAATTCTCTAAATTTTGCCTTGTCTGGGAAAACCCTTACCTCTATTTTTCACAGGATAGTTTGCCAGGATAGAGGATTCTTGGGTGACTGTTATTCTCCTTCAGCTTTCGCAAGATGCTGCTCCACGCTTTCCTCTTCTTCATAGTTTGTGCTCATAAGTCTAAGAATATTCTTATCTGATTACCTTTATAGGTGACTGCGTTTTTTTCTCTAGCTCTCCTTATGATTTTCTCCTGTTCTTCAAAGTTGGATAATTTGACTACTATATGTTTTGGTGTGTTCTTCTTGGAGTTCAGTCTCATTGGTGTCCTCTCTGCTTCCTCGATGATTGTCTGATTCTCCTTGATTAAATTGGGTTAGTTTTCTTCCAGGAATTCCCTCACTTAGGGGTTGTTGATGTGGGTTGTTGTCTGCATGTCATTTTGATGGGGCGTGGTGCCATTCTCCCTGTTGTCCAGGAACCCTGTGTTTACTCTCTTGGGACCTAGTAAAAATTATTCTAAGGACTACCTGGAGCCTTCTGTCCTGTGGGATCGAGCTGTCTCTCTATCTCACTGGAGTTTACTCACTTCTTAGAAAGCTGGAATTACCTATTTAGGGGGAAGCTCAGGTGGCCCTCTTATGCAGCATGGGCAAGCTGATTGCACGGGGTTCTTGCTGCTCTGCCAGGGAACTGTGGGGTACTGTGGCACCCAGGGTCCACGGAGCACCGTGGTGCCTAGGGTCTGCACAGCGCTTTGGCTCCTGGGGCCCACAGGGTGCTATAGCTCCCAGGATCCGAGAGGTGCTGTGTATATTTATTTCTATCTTTTTGTTTATATTAAGAAGCTTTCTCTTGTTTTTATTCAGGGAGGGGCTATTTTCTATTACTCATATACATGTATCCTTTGTCTTAGTGTTGAAATGCTAAAAAATTCATTTGAATAAGCTAGGCACTTCCTTGTAGAAAGTGCTCAAGATTATGTGATGACAATATAAAAGTAACTATTAAAGAGTTCTATTCTAATAATTGAGATTAAAACAGGAAAAGAAAAACTTTTATTATTTTATTGTGTAGAAATCTGATTTATTTGCTTCCACAGATTATGGTTATACTTCTAAGAATACATTTTAAATTTCACTGATATCTTTTCTTTTGAACCATGATTGACTTAGGTTGTTATTAAAAGAAATTCTGCTACTTGTATTTTATAAAGTTGCATTAGTTGGATTTTTGCTAAGTGATTTTATTGCTTTTTCATAATTTGTGAACGTTTGCAAATGAGCTGAGGCTTATTCCTATTGCCTTAGTTGTCCACAGTTCTATTTAAAGTAATCTGTGCTATGAACCCACCCTGAAATGTATATGATACTTTTGATTTTACATTTGTTGATCACTTCTTTTAATGATAGGAGACCTGGTAGTGTAATTGGTTAAGCTTTGTACTGCTAACTGAAAGGTTTGCAGTTCAAACCCATCAGCTGCTCTGCAGGGAAAAGATGAGAACGTCTGCTTCAGTAAAGATTGACCCCTCCACCCTGGGCAGCAGTTATGCTCTGCCTTGAGGGTTACTGTGAGTCAGAACCAGTTCCACAGCACTGGCTTTTCTATTAAACTGTATGATTAATGGCTTTAGTCATACCTTTTAAAGCAATTATTTTTATGTCATTCAAAACCTTAGCACTTTTGTGTAATATAAACTATATAAAGTAGACTTTCCCTGTTACATATCATAAATATATTTTCTTTTTAATTTTGTAAATTATGAATCATCATTAAGGTAAACTAAGAGATTTTGTAAATGAATTATTTGAAGTAGAGCATGTCACTGTTACGTTCTGTGTTTAAAATAACATCTTATTTTTAAAAGTTATTTATGCTTTTATTAAAAGTTTCACTGCATTAAGCCAGTGAGTTGACTTTACTAATAACAATAGGTGTTGTAGCTAATTTCATGATAGACAGAATCACCTCTTTAATCCTAACTACTATAGTTTTTAATTACAAAAGTTGTTCTTGTCCCCAGAGATTTAGAGTACCTCACACAATCTAAGATTACTTCCTAGTATTTTCAAACTACTCAGTCTTCATATCTCTTGTGGTCAACAAAGTATAAGGGAATAAATTCTGAATAATGTTGACAGTCTCCTGTATAAGTCTGTAAAAATGAAAGACATTTTAATAGCTCAGTTATTAGTTGAGAGTTTTTTCTCTTTAATCTCACTACTCATATATAAACTACATGATAATTTGCTAATATTCCCTTATATAAGTGAAATAGATAGAAGGGACATGAACTTTTAAGAAATTAGTGAATGGACAAATCATAAGGTTTAATTCGCCTTTCTAATATGTTAAAATCTTACTGGCTCACCCTTTATTTTAAGACAATGATTGTTAAACTTCTAAGATATTCTTTCATATATCTTTGTTACAACTACATCCTCACTAGTAGTGAGCACACATTTTTTCATTGTTTTTTTCCTGGACTGATAGTGGTTAGATTGATGTACCTGCAAAGGGTTGTTGTGAAGCACAACTAAGTTTATAAAATGACACTAATAATCAGAATGTTTATAGAGCTTCCAATGGACACAAAAGTGCTTTACAGATATTAAAAGTGCTTTATATATATCTCATTCATGGATATTTTTAAAGAACTGTTAGAAATATCATTTTCTTTTTATTTAATTTCTTTAAAAATTCTAACATTGGTGATCATCGGAAACAAGTTCTTTGATAGCCATTTGTTCACTTAACAAAAATGTTTGAGACTCTCCTTTTTGCCAGAACTCTGTAAAGTGATGTGATACTCACTCAAACATACTTGTCATCACATAAATTCCGACTCTTAGTGACCTATGTGAGGGCAGAACTTCCTGTCTGAATTTCTGAGACTGTGCATTGTTACAGGAGTAGGTAGCCTCATGGTCTTCCAACTGAGGGACTGGTGGTTTTGAACTACTGATCTTGTGGCTGTCAACCTAAGGCTTAACCCACTATGCCACCAGGGTTACTTGTTATTAACTACTAACTTGTTATTAACTTATTTTAACAATAAGTGTGTTCTTTATAACCTAATAATTTTGTAAACCATTCAGATACACTGCAGGTGTTTTTCTAACAAGTTAGTAATGACGTCCTGAATTCTTTAGCCATCTCATATAGCTGAGCACATAAAAGCAAATTGAGACATAAACAACTATACTTTAGATCTTTCTCTATGTAACAAGACTCACCGTAAAACTCATTTTGAAAACTTGGTGAATAATTTTCATAAAACAGTGACTTCACTTTACCCATTTCTTGTTACATATATTTTAGTCTTTCAGATCAATGGGACTTTACTCCCATCCCCCATATTACTAAAATATTTTTGATAATCTTGAGTCCATTAAAATGGAGCCCTCTATAAAAATAGCCATGTTATATCATATATATAAACTCTTATTTTATGAAGTGAAGAAGGATGCATAGACCCTAGCATAAGGATGTATGTTTTATATCTATAAAGTTAGATCTAGAATATTTTCTAGAAACAATATAAACGTCATATGGCATATTATAAGTAGTTGGTATTTGAATATTATGATTATAATAAAATCAAATAGTATTCAATTTTCAACAGAAATTAGAAATCAATCTAGGGAATATTATTTTATTTTTGCTTTTTCTGTTACATATTAATCTTGTTTTTAAACAATTTTCTTGAATTTTTTACCTTAAATTTTAATCAGTTAAAAAAATTTTTTTAATGTCAATTTTTAAAATTGCTTCTATATAATTTTTAAACCAACTTTACGTATTTAAGAAATACATTTAGATACTTTAAATTAAGATTGAAGTATTTTAAGGATATGTACTTTCTACTTCAAAAAGCCGAAAATAGAAACTTTCAGCTTTAGTAAATTAAAGGATCATTGTTAGATTATTCTTTATAAGAGACTTCACAACGGTATTTCTTTCAAATAGCAAATATCTCTTCAGTATTTACATGACTTCTTATTTTTAAATGTTTAGACACGCTTTTCAGGAATATTTCTTACCTAACAGGAGTTTATTTCATGTCAGTGAAATAGGAAAACTTCCACTAAGAATGGTATCAAAGGTGGTGGGCATTTGTTTGATCCTACAAAAATTATATTTATTTTAAATAGAATAAAATATTACAACCCCTAATTTTTTTAATGAATTAATATTTTAAAACTTGTGGACCGTGTTATGAAATTCTGTAAGAAAATTCTGTGTCCTAGGTATCACAGTTGAGATGAATATGACAAGTCTAGGCAGTTGCCATTATCTGTGCCATATGTATGTGTATAAATTGAATTTATACTAAGTAATAGCCTACGTGGAATGGAAGCATTGGTGCTGTGCATTGAAATACATTTATGCCAACAGACATGAAGTAAGGATTTTAGTAGCTGCTATATAATAAAAACCTGATATTAGTCTTATGTTCGTGTTTTTCATATTCTCCTTTTTGTGGGAATATTAAATACTTTGTACTCAGTGTTTTCTCACTATATCTATTACTTGGAGACATTGCAGAACATTCAGTAAATAGCTTGTTTGGAATTCAGACCATTATCTATTTAAGGATGTAAGTATAGGGACCATAATCATTGATATCTCTAGTTGAATCAGTCTTGTAGCTGTGCCCAAATAGAGGTATTTCCTTTTCCTTAGAAATACTACAGTACTTAAAAAGACAAAATTCTACTTCTATTATCTCATTTGATATTTACTTCGAAGTTAAGCTCTTTTAGATGTAGAAATTGAGACCTAGGTTAATTGACTTGCTTACAATCATGTAGTAATTTAGTGGAAGAATTGTGATAGAACTTGATACTCGATACTTATCCCTTCCCTTTGGTCCTCAATTACTGAATCCAGTGGTGCTCAGAAACGTTACACCATACAGAGCTACATAAGATGTTATCAGGGCTGTACAGAAAAACTCCACTTTTTGCTGTATACACTTCACTTTTGTGAAAGGCCTACATTTTTGCCCGTTTTTACTACACAAAAGAAATTCAAAAGGGAGTTCACTCTTACTACAATGATGACAAGTGAAAATAGCATTTGGCAATTTGTTGGCAGTGCATTGTTAACAGAAGTAAAGCACACCTCAAGCACCATGAATGATGTTGCCAGGTTCCTTCCCTGGGAACTACACTTTGTACCTCAACATCAAGCGGCCATAACTTTGAACTGTATCTATGAACAAAATATGTTAGTGTTATTTTTAAGTTTTATTTATTCATTTGTTATGACTTGGTAATATTTTGGGCCTGAGAACACTCAAATGCTCTTCCCATGTTAAGTTAATGGTAATCGCTTCATGGCAATTTGGCTCCTGAGAGATTTCATAGGAGTGTTCTACTTGGGATCATGGAAAACGGGTACAAGCTGTAGCACATGTAAGTTTTCCTCACATTCAACAGTGGACAGATTACATAGCTCCACCACATGGATTTTTTTTTTTCTTGGTGCCTTGATTTTTAGGCCTATTCCTGGTATTTATTTGGGGCACTGATTCAGATCATTTCATTACATGGACCACATCAGCTCTAGTTTCTTTAATATGGTATACCACTTATTTCAGCTATTAAATTTTACTAATTTATTAATTTAGCATCCTAGTTTTAAATAAGAGAATTCAGACCTACCAATTACAGAGTAAGACAAAAAGGTAAGAAATAATCGGAAAAGAATTAAGTATTAAGGGATTTCCAAGGGAAACTCTATATGGACTCATGGTGGCGAGTGGGTTACACATCATAAAGTCTGTGGTTCGAACTTACTATTCACTCTGAAGCCATTAATATATTTAAAGGGTTGGAAACCTGAAGGGTCAGCTCTTCCTTGTTTTATAGGGTCACTGCGAGTTAGAATCTATTAGATGGCAGTGGGCTTTCCTTTACGGTGTGGCAGGCTGTGCAGTATATACAGAGACTACAAGTTGGATACTGCAAAGCCAGACACAGCTTGAGAAGAGGGGGAATTTTTAAAAACAGTGAGAGAATGCACATAATGGAGGGTATTGAAAATAAAATGGGAGTGTTGAAAATAAATGTCTATGACAATTTTCATAAATAGTTTGAAGATCTAATTTTTCTTCAAATTATGTAGTAAATATTTCAGAACACATTTTAATATATAGAAATAAATGGTTAAATATTTTAATTGTTTTAGAGATGAGGTGGACTCCAAGTTTCTTTATAAGGAAAGTTCTTGCTTTTCTTTTTAAATGTTTTTGTGCACAGATAGAGTTGTGCCATCTGATAACAAGAAATGAGTCTAAGATGGAGCATTGCCATTTTAATAAAGGTATCTGAACCTTTCATAAAGGAGTCGCTACACTCATGTGGCTTCAGAACATGTGGCTATCACATTTATTGTGCCCCACTCACTACTGGTCAGTCAGCTGATTTCAACTCACGGGACAGAGTGAAACTTTTCCTGTGAGTTTCTGAGGCTGCACATCTTTATGGCAGCAGACAGTTACCACCTTTCTCCTCCAGAGGAACTGGTGCCTTCGGCTAGCTGACCCAGTGGTTAGCAGTCAAACACCTAACCCACTATGCCATCAGGGCTCCTTACTTGTTGTACAGTAACTCTTATTTCTGGCCCCCTTTTAAGATAACAATTTGGAACTGCCTGCTATTCAGTTCCTAATAAAGGTGAAATGAGACTTGGGGACAATTCCAAGTTCATGTAATTTGCACTGTTCAAATTTCATTCGATCAATTGACCTTAAGTATTTAGTGCAACACAAACTGCTTTAAATAAAGCCAGCATGAATTTTCTCTAACTCAGTCTGGCTAGCGCCACAGTAAATTGTCCTGATTTTTTTATGTGTGAGCTCTATATTCCAGAAACCAGAGTTAGGGGAAAACTGGTGCCACTTTTTTTGGAATCAGCAGGTCAATATATACCCAGAAATATGTCAACATTTGAAGCACCAAACTGTGTAGGCCACAGATTTACTAGTGAGGATAATTGCAGTAAGAATAATAGTTGACATTTATTGAATACCTGATTTGGCCTTATACCATTCAAAGGGTTTTCGTATTCTATTGAATTGTTATATTCATTTGATAATTGAGGAAATTGAGACAAAAAAATGGAAAGGAACTGAAGATTTGGAGCTACAGGAAAGAAGTAAAAGTATATGAGAAATAAAAATTAGGGAAGCCACAACATTAAATTACTAGATTTTAAAGTTATAATTATTTCATACAGTATTAGTGATGGAGAGAAAATCTGCTTTTAAAGTGTTAATATCCCTGCCTTCTTTCCAATTACAAAGGCATTTGGAAATAATCATTATCTCAAGGACAGAAGGACAGGGGATCAGTATAAGTTACATTTGTTAACTCATGAGTGGAACTAGCTGCTAGTAAAAGTGATCCTGGCAACATTAGTTCTTAGTAATTCCCAAAGTGTCATCCTCAGATTAAGGGCCTCAGTATTATCAGGAAACTGGTTTGAAATGCAAGTTACAGAAATGTCTTAAGACCTTACCTAATCAGAAACTTCTTGAATGGGTCCTAAGCAATCTTATATTAAATTGAACTAACTTAAGTGCAGTTGTAGTCATCCAATTTATAAACTATATCTTTCAGAATATCCCCTGGAATAATTTTAAGCAGTGATCAACCACAAATTTTAAATCGTATTCTTAATATAGTCCGGAAAAAAGGTGGGATGGAAACAGGAAACACAGGGAGGCAGTGGGATGAATGATGTATTGCAATGATGAGTTGAAGCAAAGTATGGTTGAACTGTTGACATGAAACTGATCAGCTTTCTAAACCTTCACCTAATTCAAAATAAATATAAATATTTAAGTATATATACCTAGATGGTGGATATGTTGAGAAACTATAGCTTCACATTTCGATACTTTTCTCTAATAAAATTTTCTATAATTTTGTTAAAATAATTAGTATTGTGTGAATCATAAATTAGAGAATTTATTTCTGCAAGGTTACTTTTCACATCTGTTCGATATGCTTATGAGAGAGCCATTGAATATATATTAGAGAATATGGGTTGGTGGTGGATGTCAGGTGAAGACCTGTTTATCAATAAAGATCAACTGATGATGATCTTATAAAATTGGAGGCGTGATTGATTATGCTTACTTAGGTCTTCTGTTAGTGTTGTAATATTCTCAAAGAGCCTTTTTAAAGCCAATAAATTTTTCTCCCCATTTTACAGAGGAGAAATGGAACCAGACAGGGAATGTTTAAGAGACCTGCCTCATGTTTTACAGGGCTCCAGTGGAGCAGCAGGGAAGGGGAAATAATGAGACTTCTGAAGACAAGACACAGCTTTCCTCCACCTCCAGCCCCTGCCTTGCTCTCTTAACCCTAACAGCTGAAGCCGCAGGGTGGTTTCCCAGGGTGAGGCTCACAATCCTCATGGCCCTCCTCCTCTTCCCACATGTCACGTGCCACACCCATTACTTCACACAGCGATCACTGTAGCTTTCACAGTTTCAGTGTTACTGTTTTTATTTGCTATATAGTTTAATATTATAGTTTATCATTCAGTTATTGGCTTTCATTTGTGTTCTTTTTATAAAGAAACATACTGCATCTGTTAATTGTGATTTTTAAAAATAATTGCCATGAGTTTAGATTTTTGCTTTCTCCATTAGAGATTGATGTTGGTATATAAATGAGCGTTCATAGAAGAGGGGGTTATACATATATACATATACCATCTTGAGATATAATTTACAGTTTTATAATGTTGTGATTATTAGTCAGGGATTGATTTAAAGCTTTACTCTTAACACCAGATAAATTGTTCTTTTTGCTCTGGAATGTCTTTTACTCATTGGTGAAGGTTTTGGATAGAGTTGAAGTAGGAGATGGATTAGAAAAAAACTGTTCCAGATCAAGGGAGGTTTATGTGGGAATTACGGAATTAGGCACCTTTTTTTTTTCCCTGCAGGGTTGAAATCAGCTGAGTAGAGCTGTAGCATAATACGTGGGTGGAAATAGCTAAGCTGTGAGAAATAAACCAGATCCTGAAGAATTTATGTAAGACCTCTGGGCTTTGTTCTGAAGCAGTGGTTCTCAACCTTTTTTATGCCGAGACCCTTTAATACAGTTCTTCATATTGTGGTGACCCCCTTCCCCCCAACATAAAATTATTTTCGTTGCTGCTTCATAACTGTACTTTTGCTACTGTTGTGAATCGGGCGACACCTGGGAAAGGGTCGTTCGACCTCCAAAAGGGTCGCTACCCACAGGTTGAGAACCGCTGTTCTAAAGGTTTGTGTAGACCTTGAAAAAACTTGGTAGAATAGCTGCCAGATTTTACTGAGTATCTTATGTTAGCCATGCTGTAAATTGTGGTAGAACTGCATGACCATTTCCCTCCCCCTTTCCTTTCTAATTGGATCTGAAGATAAGAAAGGAGAAAAATGGTACAAATATTGAATGTAATTAATTCTACATGTTTGTGTTTTTATTACCACTGATATTTATTGAACTATGTACCAAATATTGTACTGCACACTGGGAATATAGTGATGATTGGCCTTTTTTCTGACAAATTGATGACTTGGCCATTTTTATCCTTTCAGAGTTGGGGGTTTTGTATTTTTTTTCAGTTTTTTGTTTTTTAAAGTAATTTATATTTTTTATTATTCTCTTGGAATTTTTAATACAGGCATAATCTTCTCTTTGGAGGATTTTTCATACGCTTTTAAATATGTTAAATCTAAAGGTAGTTTGAAAATATATTGGTTTTCAAATGTTTAATGTTATATTTATTATAATAGGAAGTTATTTAGAAATGCAAATAAATACATTACAGAAGAAGTAAAAACATAACAGTTATTTTTTATTGTAAATACATTGGACAATTACATTTTCAAATATCCATTCCTTCCCATTTTTGCAAATCCAAAAGGTAAAAACAGAGCTATCTATATTTTTCTGTAGTTGCCCTTGCATCTTAATAAAATTTATCAGTAAATTTAATGATATTAATTTTCTCCTTCTCACCCTTCCTCATTTCTTGTGTGTGTGTGTGTGTGTGTGTGTGTGTGTGTGTGTGTGAGAGAGAGAGAGAGAGAATGGGGATCTTCAAGAGCTAATGCCTGTCTTAAACAGAAAAAACTAGAATGAGTCTAGTTTTTATGAATGAATGATTTAGGGTATATAATTAAGTACATTTATAAAATTTGAAGCTGTATAAAAAAAATGAGCGTGATAGTTGCTTTTCATAGGGATTTTATTCAGTCTGAAGCTAGTCCAAAGCCCAAATCATTTACATGCGTTAGTGGGGAAATAAAATTAGACTTGTGCATTTTAATAGAAGCATGAATAAATTACTCAAAGCTCACTGCCATTGAGTCTGTTCTGACGCATAGCAACCCTGTAGGAGAGAGTGGAGCTTCACTGCTGAGTTTCTGAGACTAACTCTTTATAGAAGTTGACCTGTGGGGTTGATGAGAGCTAGAGCTGCAAACTTGTAATTAGTATCTCAATGGGTAACTAACCATGTCAACAGAGCTCTTGATTTAATTAAGTTATCTAAAGTTATTTGAAAGGAATTATGGGCACTTGGAAAGTGGACACTGGGAAAATTAATTAACTCATAAATATTGTAGCTATATATATGAAATTGTTTAGGTAATATATTCTGCTGTATTAAATACTCTAATGTTTATTCAGCAAAGAAATGTATCTTTTCTTTTATTTGGAAAGTGACTTTTGCCTGTATTCTCCGAGATAATGCGTAATTGTCAACTCTCACATTTAGATACATATGGCAGCCAGCTCTTACCGCCTTATCTAGCTATATAGCAGCACATCACGACAATCCTAGACCAGTATACTCAGCTGTTAAGTTGATGGGAATTGTGACATTTTACCCTGTTGATGTTTGCTTAAGAAAAATCGTATTAGATGACAAAGGTGTTCTTATTTCAAATAGAGATGCTGTTCACATTCGGGGTTAAAAGTGGACTGGGTTTTTATTTGTTGTTTATCTTTTAAACAATTAATCTTGAGAACTAAGTGCAATGTAAAATAATAGCTACACAAAGAGAGAAAAAGGTTACAGAGCATGTTTAAAGCAACAAAGAAAGGAAAAACCTTTCAGAGCAAATTTAAAATGCCATTCTTATTCTCTAGTTTTATTCCTCTATTTATTTAATCAACAAATATTGCTGAACACTGACAAGGTTCTAGGATCTAACGGTCGAACAAAGACAAGGATAAAGATCGTGCTTCCTTGATCATTTATTTAGAGGGAGATAAGCAATTTTCAACCAGTAAATGCTTTAGACTGGAAAGTCCTGTAATCAAAATTAAATATATGGATAGGATTGATAACCAGTGGTTTGATAACCCACTGCCATTGAGTAGATTCTTATTCATGATGATACTAGAAAGGGCATCTGAAACTAAATTTTTATTGGAACAGACAGCTTCATTTTTCTCTTGCAGAGCTGCTGGTGAATTTGAATAACTAACCTTGCATCACGACCTGTTAGGTACTACCCAGTACCTAAATCACAGGGTCACCAGGGCTCATTAAGTAGTGTTGATAAGACTTGCTAATAATGGTTTGCATATCATGTAAGAGAAGAAAGGGTGTAAGAATGATTCCTAATTTTTGCTTGAGCCACTGAGTAAATATTGATGCCATTTTCTGTGATGAGCAAAGCTTGCTGAAAATTGTATGAATGGTCTCTCTAGGAGCAGACTGCCATGTCTTTCTTCTGTAGCGTGGGCTGGTGGGTTAGAACCACTGACCTTTCATTGAGCAGCCAAATGCTTAACCAACATGGCATCAGGGCTCCTTGTGCTTGTGAAGTAAACTCTGTATTTGACTGGCATTCCTATTGTTTTTAAAAAGAGTCACTCTCCATCCTTATATGAAAAGCTGTGTAATATGGACTTGTGGATTTTTGAAACTTAGCAATCGAAACATAGTTTAAAATCAAGGAAATAGCTTTATGATGCCCATTTTTATTTTATATTATGTAATATATATTATTTTATTTATGTGGTTCACACTTTTACAATTGAATTAATTTTTTTAACAATTGTTATTTTGAGATGCGAGATTTTCATATATTCTCTCCAAGAAAACAAACACACTCCCACCAAGTCAATTCCAGTTCTTAAAAACCCAATTGGAGAAGGTAGAAGTGCCTACCCCCCATGCTTTCAGAGACAGTAATTTTTTAGGGCCATAGAAAGCTTTGTCTTTTTCCCTGGAGCGGCGGCTGGCAATCTTGAATGACCTGTGGTTAGCATCCAGACACATATAACCACTGCACCTCTAGGGCTCATTCTATTGGACAGTAAGAAAGTGTCTTTTATGTGGATTAAGCCTCTGGTGAATCCACTCCACCCATAGAATAAGGTATGAATAGCCTTGCTGTCGTGCCAGGTGCATTGGAAAGTGGATTATTGCAGATGCAGTTAGGTTAAAATTTAACACCTTATCATTTGATCTCCCTTTCAACTATTTTAAATTTGTTGTGGTTTTTACTATTTTTTATTATTATTTGTTTCTTTTTTATTGAGGTTTTTCTGTTTTACTTTGTCATTGTTGGATTTTTTGGTTATGTTTTTCTGTCTATGAAATACAGTATAGAAAAAGCTATGGCCAGTAACTGGATTAATGATTTGGGGGAATGGAGAGCTAATATCAATGTGCATAAGAGTAGAGGAATTGTTCTAGAATTGATTGTTGTGATGATTACACAACTCTTTTAATATATTGATCTTTGAATTGTATATGTGAATTATATGCCAATAAAACTGTTTAAAAGTAAAAGTAAAACATGATTTTTTAGTTGGCTACTCAGATAGTTTATGAAAGGTGTGTGCTATCTATTAGCCTCTCATTCTATTATGTGATATTTTCTTTATTAGTAATTCAAAGGAAATACCTCCAATTGGTATTATACTTACAGCAACCAGTTATATATTAAGTGCCTTGTATATATCAGGTGTACGAAGTAAGCTGATACACAGTTTAGTAGGGAAGGAGAACAGTATTAAAGTAAACCTTGCAGGATTTGAGGAACAGGTTGCCTATGGTTGCAAGTAACAAGACCCGGCTGAAATTCTTTTGTTAGAAGGACCACTTCCTGTGTTCATTGTTATGTCATATAACAAACTTATCTAGCAGTGTGCTAGAGGGTGTTTTTTTGTTGGGTGCTGTTGAGTCTGATCTGACTCACGGTAACCCAATGGACAAGATGACACACTGCCCAGTCCTGTGTCAGCCTCACAATTGCTCTATTGTGTGTGTGTGTAAATAGTTTTATTGGCATTTAATTCATATATCTCACAGAGTTGTGTGTTCATTCATCACCACAACCAGTTTCAGAAAATTTTCTTCTTTCTCTAGTTCTTCATTTCTTCTCCAGCTCCTCTGCCAGCCCCATAAGATAGTTATTCATGCGGTTGCTGTTTCTATAGATTTACCTATCCCAGATTTCATATACAGAAAATCATATAAAACACAAACATGAAGCAACCAAAAAGCACCAACCACCACAAAACAAAGCAGAAAGAAACCTCAATGAAAAAGGAAGTGGAAATATTAAAAACTAAAGCAACTTTAAACTGGGTCAAAAGGGAGATCAGTGATAAACTTACAATTTCATTTAACTAAGTCTGCCCTGATAAACTTCATAATTCTCTTTGTCTGATAGTAAGGTTATTCACATTCCTGAACTGTGTTCAGAGGGAATTCACCCGAGACTTAATCCATGTGGGGACCCTGTAAAAGGATTTGGGGCTTACGCTACCATCCATCCACCACTTGTCTTGTCAGTTTGTTTTACTGTGGCGGTTTGTGTGTTGCTGTGAGACTAGAAGCTGTATCACCGGTATTTCTAATGCCAGCAGGTCACCTAAAGTAAACAGGTTTCAGTGGAGCCTCCAGACTGAGAACAGACTACAAAGAAGGAATAGGCTGTAACACTTCTGAGGAATTAACCAGGGAAAATCTTATGGATAGAATTGAGATATTGTCAGATATTAAAAACCTCATGAAAGCAGAACATTTTTGTAGATAGTGCCAACTGATGAGCCCCCCC
>NW_022111309.1:1175556-1180568 GCF_000313985.2 Echinops telfairi | reverse complement strand
CAGGTCAAAAGGCACTCAAAATATGACTAAGAGCTGCCTTCTCAAGGTAGAGTTGGCCACTGTGACATGGACTAGAGTAAGGCCTGTGGGAGTAAAGCCTTAAGTCACCTACTGGGTTAACAACTCAAAATAAGAAGAAACAGCTTCACACATCAATTAATAATGGGAAATTGGAATGCATGAAGTGTGAATTTAGTAAAACTAGAAGGTGTAAAAAATGAAAAGGAAAGCAAAACATGGAAATTCTATGTATTAGTGAGCTGAAATAGGCTAGTATTGGCTATTTTGAATCAGAAAATCATATGGTTTACAATGCTGGAAAAGAAACCGTCAAGCGGAATGGTGTTGTCTTATTATGATGCTTTTCAAGATCTACCTTAAATTATGATGCTGTATGTGATAGGATTATGCATATCCACCTTCAAAGACATTCAGTCAAAACAACTGTTATTCAAATTTATGCACCAGCCACCAAAGCTTGTGGTGAAGAAGCTGAAGAATTCTACCTGTGTTTCAGTCTGAAATTGATCAAACATGCAATCTAGATGATTGATAATTATTGGCAATTGGAATGTAAAGTTGCAAAAAAAAAGAGGAAGGAACAGTAGTTGGAAAACAAGACCTTGGTGATAAAAATGAAGCCAGAGATTGTATTATAGAATTTTGCAAGACTGATAACTTCTTAATTGCAAATACCACTTCAACAAACACAAAAGGACTATTCCAGATGGAATACACAGAAATCAAATTGACTTCACCTTTGGTAAGAGATGATAGAGAAGCTCAATATCAGCAGCTAAAACCAGGCCAGGGACTGAATTTGGAATAAGCCATCAATTGCTTGTATGTAAGTCCAGGTTGAAGCTGAAGAAAATAAATACAAGTCCATGAGAGCCAAAATGAACGACCTTGAGTTTATCCCACCTGAATTTTGAGGATGTCTCAAAAACAGATTTGCTTCATGGAACACTAATGACAGAAGTCCTGATGAGCTGTGGGAGGACGTCAAGAACATCAGTACATGGAAAAAGCAAAAGGTAATTTAAAAGACTGGAAAGGAAGAAGAGATCAAAGTGGATATCAAGAGAAACTCTGAAAAAAATAAAATAGAATAAAAGAAGAAACTCTGAAACTTACTGTTAATCGTAGTGTGTTCTTCCGGGTTGACTAGAGAAACAAATTGAAAGACACTCATATGTGTATAAGAAAGAGCTTTATATTAAAGAGTAATTATATATTAAGAAGGTACCCCAGCTCATTCCAAGTCCATAGTCTGATATTAGCCCATATGTCTGATACCAGTCTTTAAATTCCTCTTCAGACTCACATAACATGCAATAATGCTGCATGCAGGAAGATCACATGCCAGTGGGTGGAAAGTCTTGTGGATCCAGTGGCGGTGGAAGCCATCCCAGTGCTGGCGTGGGTCTCCATGTTGCTCCTCCAGCTTCAGGGCTCTGGATCCATCAGTGTAGCTCCATCTGGCTCATTAGCAGGAAGATGAAGCAGCAAGAGAGACTATGTCTGGCGTCCAGTGTATTTATCTTCATCATGGCAAGTGAAATCAGGCTGTGACCTGTTTGACTGGCTAGACTCCACCCCTTCACCCTTAATAGTCTCAAATTCACACCAGATTATGTAACTACCACAAGTAGCTAAAACAAATGGAAGAAATGATGAAACCAAAGAGCTGAATAGAAAATTTCAAAGGGCAGTTCAAGAAGCCAAAGTAAAATACATTGAAATATGCGAAGAATTCTAGTTAAAAAACTAAAAGGGGGAACACGCTCAGCATATTTAAACAGAAAGTACTGATCTAGCAGTGTGGTAGAGTATATTGTTAGTGCTGTTGAGTCTTATCTGACTCACAGTAACCCTCTGTACAACAAATGAAACACTGCCCAGTCTTGTCACCTCTTGACTGCTTCTTCCATGAGCAGATTGTGAATCTAAGCAAGATGAAGTCCTCCACAAGTTCAACTTTCTCTCTCCATTTAGCATGAGGTTACCTATTGGTCCACTTGAGATGACTTGGGTTCTCTTTACATGGAGTTGTAATCCAGAATGAAGGCTGCGATGCTTCATCAGCAGTGGTTCCAGCCCTCCTCACTTTTCAGCCAGCAGCATTGTGTCCTCTGCAAATCACAGGCTGTTAGTAGGCCTTGCTGCAATGCTGATAGCACCTTCTTCCTCCTAGATTCCATCTTCTCTTGATTATTTTGCTCAGCAGACAGATTGAATAAATTTGAGGAGAGGACACAACCCTGATGCACAGCTTTTGTGATTTTAAGCAAAGTATTCCCTTATTCAGTTCACATAATAATCATGAGGATGGCACAGAATCATGCATGCTTTGTTCTGTTGTGCATGTAGGTCAGAGGTGACTTGATGGCACCCATCAACAACCTTCGCACGACTGCCTATTGATCATGTACAGGTTCCGCATGAGCACAGTGAAGTGTTTGGGAGTCCTCGTTCTTCCCAAGACTAGCCATCTCAATGTTGGCATGGGTCTTCATTCATGTGGCTCTGGCTTTAGTGTACTTCTTTGGATTCCCATCTCTTGTTTTCACAGTGATCCATTTCCTCTACTACTTGGACACACATGTAGGCTCTTTGTATTAACCCCCCTTGCAGTTAAGAATGTGATCTAACTAACTTTTGGCCCATAGAATGTTAATGGAAGTGATACATACTTCGTCCAGGTCTAACCTTGAAAATACCGCCCATAAGTTTCTTCATATTCTGTTCCCTGTGTGCTTGCCAGTGCCAGAGAATCCAAATAGGATCTTTTAGGTCTGGATATGGAACCAGAGGTATGGCTTCTGCATAATCTCATATAAGGCTCCTCATTGAGTTTTATATGAATAAGAATTTAGCCTGTATTGTATTAAGCCACTGAAATTTGTGAGTTTCTTTGTTAAAGTATCTGCTTATCCTAACTAATATAGAAATTAAATCCAACAATATATAAAAGGAATAATATATCACAGTTAACCTGAACTTAGCCAGGAAATACAGGCTTGAGTTATGAATATTCATGGATTAGAAATTTAGTATTGTGTATATTTGTGTTACATAAAATAATTTGTAAATACTCAGTGAAATAAATATGAAAATCTCAAGTTTTTAAAAAGGAATTCAGCCGTAATATGTAAAAGAATTCAAAGGGAAAAGATTGGATGCTCTGAACAGATGAGAGGATTTGCTATGCAAGGTAATGAGGCTAACTTTAAAACTATACTACTTTAAGATACTATGACATTGTTATAAATAGGAAGCATAACAATGAAATAGTAACCCAGAAACAGGACCATGTGGATACGGATAATTGACCGAGGCCATTGCAGGAGATGGGACTGAGGGAATTGGTGCCTGTATGATCAATGCGTAAATCAAATTCTACGTCATGTATTCCACAAAATCACCTCCAGAAAAATGATGAAATACCTAACCATGACTTAATGTGAAATACAAACAACAACAACATAGAAGTAGTATTTTATATAGGAATTTTGAGGTAGACGGGGGTTTCTTGTACAAAACATAAAAAACTGCTATTATATAAGATAAAAATGATAAATTTGACTATTAATAGTAAAAGCTCCCCTTCATCAAAATATAAGAATGAAAAAACATTTTCGGAATGGAAAAAGGTTTTTCCAATGCACACAATTAACAAATAATTATCTATAAAAGAATTGCATGTCATTAAGACACTGACAGCTGAATAGAAAATATTTGAAAAGGCATTTTACAAAAGAAAATCCAAATGACCAGTAATATGAAACGATCTTAATTTCAATAGTAATTGAGAATGCAAGTTAAATCCTCGTTGCAGGTAGGATGGTACATTGATTCGATGTCTTTTAAAAAGTTAGGCATTATTGCGTATAAGATCCACATAAATTATGCATGTTTCCAGTCATAAAGAAATGTATGCACAGACTGTCTACAAAAATGTTCACAGATTTTTCATAATACCTAAGAACTTGAAGCGACTTTATATATAACAGAAATAAGACTATATATTGCATATAGTTTCATTCACATAATATTAAAAGTTAGGCAACATGAACACACTTTGGGTGATATGTATATTGTTAATGAGCTTATAAAGAATTCATACACTTGTCACTAGCGTCAAAATGGTGTTACCTATAAACAGTGGAGAAAGTTACTATATGATTGAACAAGGAATACAGAATTCTGATAATGGTTTGTTTTTTACTCCGACTGGAATCAGTAGTGTCTATAATTGTTGAATCACATACTTTTTATCTACTCTTTAAAATTTAGTTCATAATATAAAAAATTGTTTTTGTTGCCCAGGTGGCTAGAAAGAGTATCTATTTCAAAATAGGAAATAGTTATTAAAATTAAGAAACTGAGAACTTGTCTCATTTTAAAAATATTCCTAATACTGTAATTCTTTGGAAACTTTAGACACATTTACTAAGTTGTGTCACAGAAATTAAACTTAAATTGCATGACGAAGTAATGGATTGATTTTATTTATTAGCTGCTTTGCTATGAATGGAGGTTTCTCAATGAAATTCTCTTAAAACTATCCTCAAGAATGAGCAGGTACACTATTGTGATGGAATAAAATTCTCTGGCTCAACTAGCCTGATCTTTTTCTCACCCAAGCAGTTTTCAGTTTTCGTCAATAATAGCCTCTTTTATGATCCATGGTCCTTCCAAATGATCAAGAAATCACTTGGGAATCCCAAAAATCAATTGGCATAACCTGAGCCTACCTCTCCATCTTGAATTTAGTGGGCCCAACAGAACCCTAGAAAGCCACTGTTTTCATTGAAACGTGCTTTCTAGATAATAGTGATGAATCCAAGACTCATTCCAGTCTCCATAAACTTCTCATCATTTGAGTTAACTGATCTTTATGCAATGCTGTTGTCACCCATGAAGTCAGAAACTGGCTGGGACCTGATGTGGGATCCACATCTCAGTAGTTATTGTATCAGTGGTGACTGCACAGCCCCCCCGGCCCC
>NW_022111309.1:1151246-1175456 GCF_000313985.2 Echinops telfairi | reverse complement strand
CGGGCTTCTGGACTTAATGCACAGTTTCTTCATTCATCAAGGTTGATGTCCGGGTTGGTGGTCTTCTCTCTTTTGAGATTTCCATGACCTTCCAAGAAGCTTGATCCATCTTAAAATAATTGTTTTATGTGAGACAGAAACTTTTCAGTGATTTGGGAAAGATATCTGTGTAACAAAGAATTGTATTACCCCTGACCTCAAAATTATATTTTTTTCTATTGCACAAAATATCAAATTTTTAAAAAGCATCCTAAGGAGACCAAGACAAGTGAATAGCTGAGATAACTTGTCTGCAGTGATCCATTGATCACAGAGATACATTCAGACATTTTGTTTGAAATAAGCCCATGTTTATTACATGGGTATGTATGCACTGCAACCCTCAAAGCAGTAACTTTGCTTATCCTCAAGCAGAGATCAGTGTAAGTCTAAGATTTTTAAGTCTAATTACAGGGAGAACTAGAAAACATGCTACAAGTTAACAAGCAAATCCAAAGAACCAATGCATAAGTGGGAGCTTTAAAAAGTTAATGTAAAAATGAAATTAAAAGGTAATAGATTTTTTTCTGGAAACATCCATCTATATAAATATCTCGAGAAGGCTGGATTAAATATAATTCGTAGATATAAACTGGCTTCTTTCATTGTAAAGGAAGTAATTGAACCTCTAGCCGGATGGAATTTATGTGAATGTCTATAAAAGAAACAAGTGAAATTCTAGTTGATTCCAAGTCTTAGTTACACTATTGGACAAAGTAGACCTGTCCCACAGGGTGGAACAGTGGTTAAAGTGCTAGCATGCTAACTGAAAGATTTTCATGATATGAACTCACTAGCAGATCTGCCGGATAGAAATGTGGCAGTCTTCTTCGATAGGGTCTGGCAATTCTGCTCTATCGTATAGGTTCACTATGAACCTATAGAATTAATTTATGGCCACAGGCTTGGTTTGTTTGGTGTTTTGTTAATTTTTTATGGGAGCATACTGCCTACATTTCTTCTTTGGAGCAGCTGGTAAGTTTGAACCATTGCCCTTTTCTTTGTTTTATAAACACATTATTTGTATTACTATTGATTTTTACAAATTAGTCTAATCTTTAGAGCTGTAAAATAGCTCAAAGCAATAAAGATACAGGCTCCCTAGAATCCAAACCAAAACACCCAAACTCACTACCATCTAGGTGATTCAGACTCAGTATCCCTATAGGTCAGAGTAGAATTGCCCTTGTGGATTTCCTAGACTAACTTTTTACAGGATAGAAAACCTTGCAACTTAAAAGAGGGTGGCTTAGACAATGCATAGTTTTCTATTAATGATGCCTAGTGATATTTTTGGTTCATTTAAAAGTTTTTCACAATTTGTTCTTACATCATATAGTGATACTTCAGTTTATTCCAAATTCATGTTTGAGCCCCGAAAGGCTTGAGAGCTGGACATTTTTTCCCATAAGAAGTAATGAAAAACCAAATAATTGGTTTTGAAGCCAAAAAATTAAACTTATAAATTCATTTTTTCCAGGACTTTAAATTCCTATGGAGGCTTTTAGCCTTCTTGCATATCACTGTCTCAGATAGGCTATCGCCATCAAGTTGTTTGATTTATCCAAATTAACAGTGAATTTTCAGTCCCTTCAATGGGCTGGGTTCTTTGTTTTGTGTCTATGATTTCACACCTTTAGCTTCATTAGATGCTTTAATCACCCTGCCCCATCCCAAAAATACTGATAATGTGGACTTAGCCATGCTGTATTCAGCCACCAATCAGACAAAAGCCGTCCTGATTCAAATTTCTCAGTGATTTTATTTAACTCTATTGTGGTTCTCACAGTTTTCTTTACAGCTGGCACCACTAACTTTCTTTGGAGTCATGGTTATGATATTTTGCACAAATAACACGCTCCCCCCAAAACATAAAGACAAATGTTTTAAAGCATTAACTCAAGCACTGTGTGTTTGAACTAGAGCAGCATTTAGACTGAAGCCTCACCCCTTTGTGTTTGCAGCGAGACGTAATGTGTAAGTTACTCTGCCGACACAGGTTTTTTTCACGTCAGACTTTCAGTTAGACTTGAATGAAGTTACAAACACCAAGCAGATTTTGTTTTCAGACCTCACTGTTTCATTAGTGGAAAGTTGGCGTTGGAGCTGTTCAACCCTCGAGGTATCCCTCCATTGACAAGTATGTTAAATAAGTATATCTCTATTTAAAACCTACATTTTGTACCATAAATACCCCTGTGAATATAGGATCTAAATTGCCCAAAATCACAAAGAGAAAAAAACCTTAAAATCAAAATAGAAACTTAACTTTATTATGACAAATAGAAAAATATTTTTATAGGAGCTTAACTAGTCCTCCAAAAATAAAATTTTGTTCTTATGAAGACTAGTGAGAATTATAGGTGCATTATTTTTATAATTTCATTTAAGTAATTTTTCCAATTAGAACTTTTAAATATCTTTTGAAACATGACTTTTTTAAGAGTATAGATTTGTCAAGTCAGCTTAAAGTTATGACTAATTTGTAATCACATATTCCTTAAGCAATTTATAATAATAATATGTTATAGAATATAATTAATTTCAGAAAAACAGCTAAGATAATGTAAATGGTGAATGATACTGAAATCTGAAATTATTTTAGACACAATTTGTCCCTTAAGTTTACTAAAATGACACTGAAGACCTGCTACATTTTTAAGAAATAAAGAATTTAAAATTTTGTTTATTTTAAAGTACAACACTATAATTAATAATAATAGCCATAGATTGCACACAAATAAATATTAGTACTCTTTGTCACTATTTTCCCACTTAGCACCTGATTCCTCATACTGGTGACCTTCAAACTGTTCCTTCATTGCACAAGTTTTCTTTCTGTTTGACATGGCTACTGGGTTGTAAAGCTGAAACGTGCCTGTTTCTCATAGCCCTCTCCTTGCCTTGTTACTGTATGACAGATTCCACTTTTCAGTACCAATGACACAAGAAAAACCCACTATTGCACTGTTTGATAATGCTACAAAGACAGAGCAAGTCTCTGTATGGTCGTTAGTCTTCATGTTTTTGTGATACTGAAACAGAAGTGGGATCTCAAACACGAAGGTGCTCTCGCGTGTTCTCTGCTTAGTTGATACAGCATCTGAAGGGAAGGCTTGCAGAACTAGAAATACTGAAAACTCTCCACACAAGTAGGGTTAACCCGACTATGATAGAGTAAAAATTACTGGCACATGTAATTGTGGAATAAACACCACATTCTTTTTCTTCCATCGGTTAGAAATGTTGATTACTGTCTGGAAAGTTTATTGATTGACACTTCATGTCAAGAGCAGCAAGATTATGAAACATTTAGTATAAAAGTATTTGAAAATGAGGAAGTATCTGGAGCTTTTAATGGAAATAAACCAATTGTTCATAATCTTAAAGTTATAACAAAGTACCAAATGCTAATTTATTTTTGAAGTACACTCTCCAATCTGATGTTTAAGTACCTTTACTCCAGTATAACCTGACCCGAATATCAGTCAAGGCACCTAATTTTACCACAAAATCTGCATTAAAAATGTGCTGAAAAACTTAGCTTATACATGAGCATATATGGTAAGCAGTATCATGAGTTTACCAAAATCTACTTATAAGTAGTATTTCTAGGGCTGTATCGATAAGGAGAATTAAATGTGGTCCAGTATTCTAAATGTTAACCTTTTCACTACTGATAGCAACCTGCAGTAGATTGGCAGGCAGAACTTAATACTTCGATTGGGGGAAGATGGATTATCTCTGTCCTTTAGTGTTTAAACCTGTTATGGCTAAGTGTACATAAATGGTCATGTGATTTGTTAGATCCGCATTGCTTAATGCAATGGGACAGATGTTGGTATAACAGATGTAGTGCTTGCCAAATGTTGTAGTTTAATGTGTTTGGAACTTTAGGCATTGTGTGTGGAATTACTAATACATGCCAGGTAATTTGATAAGGTAGGTACATATCTATAATAATGACTGCCTATGGTTCTTTATGCATGTGATGAAAACCAAGCTAAATAAGTAAAATTTCAGAAAATCAAAATAGTTCTCCACTCTTCAAATATCATGTTCACATTCTACTTCTTTCAAGGAAAAAGTGAAATTAGTATAATTATTATCAGTCATATTTTAAAGAATAGTAGGATTTATTGTAAATTACTAAAAATAAAATTTGTTCCCTAATTGAGTAAGCTCTGCTACATAGAGCTACTTGGTAACATTTATTAACTTTCTAATACTTATTAGTGGCTGATTATAAAAATCAGCAAGTCTTAAACCTTAAGTTATTGAAATCAGTAGTTCTGCCGTGTCACAGAGTCACCATAAGTCAGAGTGGGCAGCATATAACAACATTTTAAAATATAAGCCATAATATTCCACATATATTCAGCTTAATTGATTTTAAATTTATTCTTTTAAAAATGAAACCGTTCATTTCATGATGACACTGTAAGTTTAAAAACAGAAAGAAGAAAACCCATTGTGTTAGTTAGATATCACACAGCTTTTGTTTGTTTGTTTGCTGTTATTTCTCCCCAGATGAGGGGAGAGAAAAATGTAGGGTCTACTTTGATGACACTCATAAAAGTTCTCCAGAAAACCAATAAATTAAATGAATTCATAAAGGAGCTTTATAGAGTTATCCAAGGTAGATACTTTTTATATTTAAACATTTAAAAATATATAAAGTCATTAATAATATAATGTGCATACAATCAGCGCAGGTGATATTACACACACACACACACACACACACAACATATGACCTTTGTTACCCTTTAAAGTTAAGTAGGAAAATGAAAATGTTACTAATCAGAAACAAATTAGTTAAATTATGTGTATTGGGCCTCTGTGTGAATTCTTTCAGGTAAACAGGGTAAAGTTTCTTAGATGGAAAGGAATTTCGATAAAGGAAATTGGTTTGTTAACATGTCAAAGCATCATTTTGACATATTTCCATCTTAGGTCTCACATTAATTGGCCCTAGTATATAAGTTATCAGGATGTAATTAGATACAGGTGTAACTGAGAGCGGTGAATAATTTAGTATGGTATAAGTAGCTTGTGATGGGAGAGCCCAAACAAGTAAGTATTCCTTTTCTCTTAAAGGATGAGAAGCATTCATTTATTTTTATTTTATGTAAACCTTACCTTATTTCCAAAATGAGAATGCATTTGTGATCACTTTAAACCATTTCAGTGGCTCTTGTGTAATTCATTTAGTCTGTGCTCTCTTAAAATTTTGACAAAAAAAAAAAAAGTTCATGGCAAGTTAGTATTATTTGTGTGTGAATTTTCCAATTGTATTTCAGACTTTAAGAAAGAAAGGCCTTAATGGTTGTGAGAGCCCTGATGCTGACGATTATTTTGAGCACAGTCCACTCTCGGAGGACAGATTCAGCAAACTAAATGAAGATAGTGATTTTATTTTCAAACGAGGCCCTGTAAGTACTTTTACTTTACCTCTACTTTTTATTTGTTGATCCTTTTTGTTAACTTCATTATTTAGGCTCTGAACAAGAAGGAACACAGAGGGTGCGACAGCCCAGACCCTGATACTTCCTATGTGCTCACTCCACACACAGAAGAAAAATACAAAAAAATTAATGAGGAATTTGATAATATGATGAGGAATCATAAAATCGCAGTGAGTACTAACGTATGGTTTGTGCTTTCATTCTGTGCATGAAGCGATTGACCACACTTCATCTTGTTTATGCTCACAGAGAGCGATGGCAACAATAAGTAAAAGGAAAAAAACAAACTACTGTTTTACTAATTTTTATTTTGGTTTTATAGAATTTTTAAATTAAATTTCTGAAACCTTATGTAGTCCGTTTCCTCACAGTACATGTGAAAAGAAAATGACCCACTCCATTCTTTGCTCCTTACTCTCCAGGTGCCTTTGAGATTCCAGGTTCCTCATCTGCAAATGAGTGATTTGGCTCATGTGGATATGAAAGGCCCAGGCAGCTCTAGTACTCTATGATATTAACTGTAGGGGATATGTAAGACTTTACTTTCCCTCCCTTTGTTTAAAAAACATTAATTGAGTAGATCAAATAATACTTTTTAAAATTTTGAGTTCATGAAAATCTAAAATGTAAAGTGATCTTTTTATAAATTTGATATTTAAAAATTGACTTTGTGACTGCAACAATGGGTGCAAACATAAGATGAAATGTGGGGATGGTGCAGGACTGAGATGCAGTTCCCTCTGCTGTACATAGTGTTGCTGAGTCAGAGCAACAACTATTTACCAAGCATGATATCCTTTTCCAGGTGTAAGCACGGGAACACTGTGATGGCACAGAATCGGGCAGTGGTTTCTTCTGTTGTGCATAGAGTCAATGTGGGTCAGCACTGACTCCATGGCACCCAATAACAGCAGTCTCTCCTAATAACATGGCCAAAGTGCAGTGGACAACGACTCACTGTCCTTGCCTCTAAAGAGCTTTCTGGCTGTACTTCCAAGGCAGATGTTTGTTCTTTGAATTATGGAACTTTCAGTATTCTTCACCAGCACCATACTTTAAATGTATAGATTCTTCGGCCTTCCTTGTACAATGTCCAGTTTTGATTGCACATGAGGCAATCAAAAATAATGTGGCTTGGATCAGGCACACCTTAATTCTCAAAGTAACATCTTTGCTTTTCAATACTTTGAAGAGCCTTGTGTGGCACACTCATCCAATGCAGTGTGTTCTTTGATCTCTTAACCGAGCGTTGATTATGGATTTGAGCAAGATGAAATCCTTGACAACTTCCACCTCTTATCCATGATGTCATGGTAGCATGATATTACCTATTGGGCCGGGTGTGGGGATTTTGATTTTCTTTACATTGAGTTGTAGTCCATGTTGAAGCCCGCAAGTCCTGAGCCTCCTCTGCAAGTGCTTCCAGTCCTCCTCACTTGCAGCAAGCAGAGTTGTCATTTGCACATCAAGGGTGTTTAATAAGCCTTCCTCTAATCCTGATACCACATTCTTCTTATATCATCTAGCTCAGTATCTACAGATTGAATTAGTATGGTGCCAGGATACAACCCTGACACACACTCGTCTTGGTTTTAAACTTAATTATTTTGCATCTACAACAACAAAAGCACACCTGGCCCTGTGCCTTCCTTACAATAGTTCTTGTGTCTGAGCCCATTGTTGCAGCCGCTGTGTCAGTCCATCTTGTCAAGGGTCTTTCCTTTTTTTCACTTTGAATAATTGTTAAAATACTTGCACAATTAAGCCTGTTTGGCTCTGTGCTTTGTAAATATTCCATTTGGATAGTACCAAACTCCTACCTTATACTGTAAGTACTCGCTTGATTTAATTTTGATTTAAAGAAGCAATATTCTTAAAATGAATACAAAATGAATAGTTGATATACATTTTTTTGCTCTGCTCATCCATCTAATCATAGTGAAACAGTACTTATTTGAGTTCATGTTCCTGAACTTGATAGTTCTTTCAAGAGTTCTGCTAGCCTGAAGTTCTTTTCACCATTGGCAAGAACTACTTAAAATACTTATTCTGGATGTCATTTTCTAATTTTCTATATGTATTAGAAGTGTCATGGCACATAATTAGCTCGAAATCTGATACTTATTTAATTGGTAGCAATAATTTTCTTAATTTCATGTGCCCCAAAGAATACATCATAAATAATGATTCAAAGACCTACACTATAAGGAAAGGAATTCTAAAGGAATTCTATAAGGGAGTTTTTATGTGATAACAAAATTACTGCTTTACAAACAAAATAAACCTTGTAGGGGTACTATGAGAGAATGTCAGTTAATTAAGCTGCAAAAATACTACAGGAATAAAATTGTTTTAACTTTGAACTTTTAAAAATCATATCTTCTATATTTGATAATTAGTGTAGTTTTTCTTCTGAAAACTACTGTTGAAAGTAGTACAAAACATATATATATTTCCAATTTTAAACTGGCAGTTACGTTACTATGCAAATCACTCTTATTAATTATAGGAGAAAGAATATTTTTTTCTCCTTTTACTTTTGATTAATCAGTAGATTGTTCATTATCATTGTTATTAAATATTCTAAGAGATTTATATGAGAAAAGCATGAGTATAGTTAGGAATAAGTGTGATGTATTTTGGAGGATGGGAAGATAGTCTTTATCACATTTGTCCTATAATCTTAATAAGATTTAAAATAACTCATATCAAAATTCTTTACTATTTCATCAATTAGTAATTAATTTTGTTGTTTAAAGTTTCTTTGCATTTTCATTGTATCACATTATAATTCTATAATGACTTGAGCGTTTTTTAATTTTGCCCATTAAGAATGTCATTCAATTAAATCAGACCTAGACTTTTAAAATAATGTCCCAAGTTTCACGTATTAAATTGATATTAAATGAAAATACTTTGTCCACTTGTTATATTTAGAATCTGTCATAGTAATGTACTGTTGCTAACTTTTGCTTACTTGGTAACAATAATAAAAATTTAATGTCTAAATGGTAGTGCTGTAGTAAATCAGGTTATAATCGCTAATTTTATCCTTGTGAATATTTGAAATACATAATGTAGATTTATATTAGTATATATGATAGCAATGTATAAAAATTTTATGGAAAAGGTACCTGTCAAGTCATAATTCAGGTTAAAAGTATAATGGAAAGAAAACGCCTCACATCTGAAAATAAAGTTAAGAACTGACTTCCACCTTTATCTTTAATTTCTAGAAGTACCATGTTTAATTAAGATTCTTAAGTTATTTGGTATCGGTGACAATGAAACTTAACCCTTTCTTTCCTTTTTTCTTTCATTGCGCAGCCTGGTCTGCCACCTCAGAACTTCTCAATGGCGGTGACAGTCCCTGTGGCCCCCCCTAGTGCCCTGTCATACACGGATCCGGGGAGCTCACTTGTGTCCCCGTCTTTGACATCTAGCTCGGCGGTAACAGACTCTTCAAGCATTCTTTCTCCACCTCAAGCCACGTTACATCGGAATGTGTCCCCAGGAGCCCCTCAGAGACCACCAAGTACTGGCAATGCAGGTATATAGTAATGTCTACTCTGCTGATTACTTAACAAAGAGAAGGAAAAATTAATTGCTAACATAAAAATATATATATTCTGCTGTGTTCATTTGTTGCTTTGATATTGAGTAGAATCACTGCAATGTGATTGATTCCATACTAAATTATTTTTTCATTATACCTCTCCTATGGCTGTAACACTCAGCCAGGCAAAGTAGAGCATAATAAAGAGCCTGCCCTCTATAAACTTCTCATAAGAAAGCCATACTTTTTTACAGACAGAAAATTTAATTTGGTTATCATAAGCAAGAATTTTCAGTTGGGCATTAGCCACGTAAGGATCCCTGTTGGGGCAACCATTTGTGCTGTGCTGCTGTTTAACCAAAATGTTAGTGATTTCAACCACTCGACGGGTCCACAGGGAAAGAATGAACAGTCTGTTCCCGTAAAGATAACAGCCTCCAGAGCCCTGTGGGGAAATTCTGCTCTGCCACATTGGGTCACTTGGAGTTGAGAATGGACACGCCGACACCACCACCACCTGTACGGCATTTGTGTTGGAAATACAAGTGTGCATTACTCAACATCTGTGACATGTTCTGTGAAGTAGAACAGTATGTGATTGGGAACATGTGTGGTAAAATATGGTGGAAATCATATTTGAAAAATCAAACAACCTTATAAGAACGCATTTCCAGTTGTCCTCATCCTCACTGCTGCTGCTGGAGCTGTTGGCGGGGCTGGAGGAGCAGGGGCTGAGAAGGAGAGAGGGTGGGCATAGAGCCAAAACAAGGGGGGAGTGCCCAGCTGACACTTGCCCAGTGAACAAAGGCCAAGAGCACACACGGGAACTGTACCCTTTGCTTCACCTGCCTATATCTGATTTGTGGTTCAGTGCTACAAAAATCTGGATTTGAAATTGTTTAAACCAGTAAAATTCATTGTAATCAAATTGATTTTGATTTATAGCAACCCTATGAGGGTTTTAACAAAACCATCCTAAAGCGTTTTCAATTCTATGCATCTTTATGGAACCAAACTGCCACATCTTTTTCCTTTGTAGCAGCTGATGGGTTTCAATCACTTACCTTTTGGTTAGCAGCCAGGTGTTCTAGCCACTGCCTCAGCATGGCTCCTTTTAATTCCATGCAAGGAGAAATAATAAACAAAAAGTGAGCTACTTTCCCTTTAAAAACAAAACAACGTTGTGGGAGTACGGATGTGTATGTAGTCAGATATTGATGAAATGGATGGTAAGCGAATACATACCCGTATGGGGAATAGATTTGTCTGATTGATATTTAGGGTGTTTTTCCATCTCTCTTGCCTAAACTGATTCATTCATTCAGCATAAATTTGCAATGCATTTATTGCATCAGTCTGTCATCCAGAGTTTCATCAACGTTTAAGGCCATGAGAATTGTCCCTATTCTTATCAATATGAGCCTAATAGGCAAATTAATACATAACTATGTCCAATTACATATTAATGTCATGATTAGACTGCACCAGTTTTAATTTTGTTTTGTTTTTTTTAAGTGGGAGGTCGGGGACTTGCCTGTATTCAGTGAGTGTGTCTCATGTAAGATAGCTAACTCATATTCATTTTCTCTTCTCTAACATCTCTCTATCATGCTGTTATGTTAGGTGGGATGTTGAACACTTCCGACCTTACAGTGCCAAATGGAGCTGGAAGCAGCCCAGTGGGTGAGTGTATTTCTACTGTTTCACTTTGTGAGCATCCATACTATCCAGGCAAGAGGAATATTGTTCTTGAAAAAGTATTCTGCGAGATTGAAATGAAGAAGCAGCAATGGGAATATGTGACTAAAGTAGACAAGTTGCCTTGAAATCTGAAATTCCTTCTGAGTGGTGTTTTCACTCTGCTTATATTTCTTCCCCCACATTTCTGTTTTTATTCCTTTACATCTTGGCCTTGAGTTCAGTTACTCAGTTACTCATTCATTTAATAAGTATCTTTTGTAAAGACTGAATTGCATTAGTATAATAACATTTACATTGAGACAACTTCTTGAGAAACTTTCTGTATTTTTTTTTATCTCTTCACTAAAGTTAGACTGTTAATAAACTAATCTGTCTTATAATAGAATCAAGTGTTACTAGTATATGAAGAAATGGTAGACCTATTTCTGGAAATACAAAGAGAGTTAAGGTCATACGTAGACGGTCATACTTGACCATAATTGCAGGCAAATAGGGACTTTGGTAAATTTCACTAGGAGTTGATATGTCTTATAAATGTACCTGCTGACTCTGAAATGCTAGTGAAAGCATATTATGATTTGATGTGGCATATATGTCAAAGATGTTACTAGAATAACCATATTTTTCACAATTGTAATTTTTATATCGAGTCAGATCAAGTAGACCCTCCCTGCTTAAGACATGTTATTAGATACATATGAAAAGATCGTTTAAAGGAATTCCTGACTGAATGTACTGTATTTTTATGCAGATGCCTTATGCTTTCTACTTGTATGAACCAACTACTTCCTCCTCCTGGGAGGTGGAGTTTTTTGTTGCATTGTTTTTCATGTTTAAGGGGGAAAGGTAGCATAGTGCATTTACAAAAATACCTCCTGAGGGATGAGAGCAGTTGGCAAACAAACAGAAGGTTATTTGTGTGAAAATGCAATATTCAATCCAGAAAAATGTAAGCCTTATGCCTTAATAAATTATGGAAATGGTTGAATGGCTTAATGAAAAATAATGAGAAGAGAGAAGTATTAACAGAGAACTGGAAATATTTAGAGTGTAGAAATTATTTTTAAATGTATTAAAAATTCAGCGGATGAGTATAACTGTATAGACAAAACGAAAGAGAAAATTGGTAAAGTCTATAAGATAAGGTCCAAGAAAATATGCAGAATGAACCTTGGAGTCACAAAAAGAAAAATTTTTTTAAAAGGGTAAGACCCAGCAGATATAAAGAAAAGGTGTAACATACAAAATTATTCCCAGGAAGCAAGGAGAAAGAAAATGGGGCTGAAGCAAAACTTGAATAAATCACCAAGGATAAATATGAATGGGGTTTGAGAAAATGGATGGAAAAATCCTATTATAATCCTATTTTTCCATGAACTTTTGGAAGCCCCTCATATATGTAAAGGTGTGTATATTTAAAACCTTCTCTTACATGCCATTCTAGGTTTAGGTTATTTCACAGTTATACTATATCATTTTTACTGATAATTGTAGTTTTCAGATGTGTATTTACAAATTACTCTCTGCCTTGTTTATGTTAGGTTTCTGGGGTGGTTTCGTTAGGTAGCTAGAGCAGGGGCAAGGGGCATCTACTAGGCAAGCTCCAAATTCAGGCCCTTGAGCCAGGGAGGCGGTACACCTGGGTGGCCCCAAACTAGGCCAGGTGGGCTTAATTCAGCCAATGGGGTCAACCAGTATCGCCGACCACGCCTCCCAGCCGAGGGCCCTAAAGGCCAGAACCTGGAGCCCACTGGCCCTCTTTCCCTTTGGCTGCTTCAATGCTTTCTGCTCAGCTTTACTTCAGTCTCTCTCTGGCCTCAGGCTGCCACGTGTGTGTGCAGTCCCATGAGGTTGCCCGTGTTCAGTGACTGTAAAACCTGAAACTTTTTCTGTCCTTCATAAAAATCCACGTGGATCACAAGCCAGGGATCAGTGTGAATTCTTTCTCATGTGAAGTCAAGAATCGAGGTATTCCCACCAGAAACCTAACATATGGGGTACTGGACAACAACATCTCTAGCTGCTTCCTGCTGGCAAAAGGGGCACGAAGTGGGGCTTTGAGTGTACACACGTCCTACTCTGTTGGCAGGGGTTGTCCACTCAGGGCCCCTAATGGGTGAGGTTGGGATGGTCCAGGAGCTGGTGATTCTGGAGCTGGCACACTTGGCTCAGAGACATTGGTAACCTGAGGACTTCTGGAAGAAACAAAACTGGTGGACAGTTTGGGTAGGGCTGTTAGAGGGCAGTGCCCTTGGAGGTGTGGGCTGGAGTCACGGGAAGTTTAGAAAACTAATCTTAGGACTGACAGGCATGAGTGCTAGTTTACTTTAAGCACAGGAATTGTGTAAAAGGATTTACTGGCATAAAGACTGGTGGGTCTCAGGTAGGGTTTTCTGTGGAGCACTTATCTGTCTTAGGTGGCGGTGAAACACCCTCCAACAGCTCTCGGGTACTTGTCTATGCTCCGCTTCTGAGGGGTCTGGGTGCAACTGTGTGCACAATTCCACCCACGAATGGTGTCCAGGGTCTAGGGAAGAGGTTAAGGACAGGATAGGCTGCCCCAGTATCTAGGAGGACATCTACTGACCTTCTTGCCACATTGATTGCTCACCCGAGGTTCCAGACCCGCTACAGCTCTCTCCTGCTGCTTCACTGGCCAGTCCGGGGGTGCCTACCCTCCTGGTTGTTGGCCATAGGATGAAGGACTACCTAGTGGTCAGTTTGCTTCCGTGGTGGCATGGCCCTCGGAGGGGCCTATTCCACTTAGGGCAGTTCCATGCTCAATGGCCTCACTCCCAACACATTGCACTTGGCACTTTGGCCATGGGTCTTGGAAACTTGGGAGGCAGCTGATGAGCATTGGTTAGCAAGTGTGGCCAGTACCTGGGCATGTCTGATGTCCTTCCTTCTCCTGATCCTGCACCTCCCCCTCCTGTTTCCTATTGTAAAAGTTGCGTTAGCCCCAGCAACCATCTCTTCTGGGGTAACTCCTTCGGGCTTCTGCACTAACTTCTGGAGCTTTTTCCAAATGCCTGGTGCGGCCTATGTGAGAAATTTGTCCCTGAGTATGACTTGCCCTTCGTAGGAATCTACGTCTACAGCAGTGTGATTCCTCAGGGCCTCTCTTAGCTGCTCTCAGAAGCCTCTGGGGCTTCCCTCCAGCCCCGATGGATAGCTGTCACTTTGGCATAATGAATGGCTTTTTGCCTACCTGACTTCAGTCCACTTGTGATACACACCAGAAAATTCATTCAGGGCGAAAGGCCTGGAGACCAAACTCTCCAGCTGTCTCTACTAAGGGTAGAATGTTGGCAGATTCATCTGTTTTCCCAGCCTCTACAGGTTCAGAATCTGAAGGTGAGGCCCCAGAGCTGGGGATTGAGTAGCCTTCAGCTTCAGGGCCCCTTGGGGGTCCTGTGTACACTGGAAAGGAAGGTCTTTACGGTTCCTCAATAGTACAGATGCTCCTACTTCCCCATCCTCCCACAGAAATGTTCTAGCTGAACCAGGGTTGGAAGGGAAAGTGTGCAGTTCTTTGACCAGGATTCCGCACCACCTAGAATGTACTGCAGCTAGATGGAATTGCTAAACAAAATCCGCTCCGGTTGCTCCAGCATCTCCGGGTCAAATCTGTCCCAATTAGGATACAGTATAGTGCCAAACCCTTGGTAATCCAAGTGACTTTTATGAGGAAAAGGGAAGTTCTATATATTACAGCCTCAAAAAAGTACATGCTATTTCAGAAAAGCATATAAGGCTGCATGGGAACCAAAAAAAACATAGGAACAGGAGCACAGACCCACACATGCAGAACCAGGAAATCCCAGAGGTCAAGAGGGGCCTGAAAGGAAAGTGGCACATGTGTGCCTGCACGTGGGAGAGAATCCCACCCTCTGCTGTTAAGCACACCTGACTGGGGCGGTGGGGTTGAGGGTATCGGCTGATCTTTATTGGCTGAGTTTAGGCCTACCTGTGTGATGTCATGGACCCAGGTTGTGCATCCAGGTTTAGCTTCACCTGCACCTAAGTGGGTCTAGTTTGTGCATGCTCAGTTTGGATTTTTCCATAGGTGTCTAATTAAGTGTGCCTGATTTCTTTCCAACCCCTTTGTTGTGGCCCTATGCATGCACTGGGGAGACAGCCACCCTTAATCCCTGTCTGGCTACCTAACATTTCCGCACAGAAGGAGTATGGATCCAAATCTTTGGGGATTCTGGGTGACGACCATCTCTGGATACTTCTTGCTGTTACTGGACGCGAAGTGGGCTTTGGGGTCCACGCCCTTCCTACTCTATTGGGAGGGGTTGTCATCCACTTAAGGGCCCATGGTGGATGAGATTGGGGGTTGGTGATCCTGGGCAAGGGACAGGGGCCGGGTAGGTGGCAAACTTAGCTCAGTGTCATTAGTAATATGACAACATCTGGAAGAAACAAAACAAGTGAATGAACAGTTTAGGTGAGGCTAGGGCAAAAGCTATGGATGGCAATGTTCATGGAAGTGTAGGTTAGTTTTACACTGAAAGACTCAAAAGGAAATCTCAGGAGTTGCTGTTAACACTGGATTGATAGGCATAGTTTGAAATTTTACTTTAACACAGGAATCGTGTTATAGCACATAGTAGCTTAAAGACTGTTGTGGGTCTGAGGTAAAGTTTTCTGCAGAGCACTTATCTGTCTCAGGGTGCCGATGAAACGCCATCTTACAGCCGTCTAATGGTTCACATGTGTGCTTACCTTGCTCCGTTTGATCTATGTCTGAGGGAGTAGGTTGTAATGGCTTCCACAATTTTACCCATAAATGGTGGATCCAAGCACTCTGTTCCAGAACTTTCACAGCAGTTGGGGTAGAGAGAATCACTGGGAAGGGACCTTTCCATACTGGCTGGAGCTGGGAACTGGGGGCCCTGTCCTTCTACGTTTTTATGAGACGTAGGTCTCCAGGAAGGCACAAGGGGGCTAGTTTTTCCTCCCTCTGGGCCATGAATAAGCCCATATTAATGGAATACTTCCTGGCACTGGGCTGCTCCAATGGCATATTGCTGTATTAAGGATACTTCAGGATCTATAGCTGGCTCTGTTAGATAAGGAAAGGTCGCCCATATCACACTTCATAGAGGCTTGAACATGTAGGGTGCCATGGGGCAATTCTGTGACTTAACAGAGCTATTGGCAGTGCATCTTTCCAGTTCATCTGAGTTTCTTGTGTCAGTTTCCTGAGGGTTAGCTTCAAGAGTTGGTTAGTTCTCTCAACTTGCCCTGAGGATTGCAGTCTCCAAGCACAGTGGTGATGATGATAAGCTATGCTTAAGTGTCAAGCTACTGCTTAGAGTCTGAGGAAGGAGGTCAGGATTGAGTAGACAGTACCAAGGAGGAAGAAATGTACTGGCCTGCCTGCCAACATCCATGCGCAACCAACCAGGGTTCCAGACCAGTGACAGGAACCCTTTGCTGCTAGGCCATCCAGCTGGACAGTTCAGTCCAGGCAGCAGTTTCATACTTGTTAGCAGACCACTCTCTTGGGCGTTTCCCATAGGACAGAGCGCTACCAGTGGCCAGTTTGTTACAATGACAGCATGCCCTGTTTCTGTTAGGGCAGTCCTTTGTCCAGTGTCCCAAACACTGACACATGGGGCTGGCTTGTAACCTGGGAAGCGGTAGATGGGCGCTGATCACCTATAATGGCCAATACTTACATACCTAGCACCATTCCTTCTACTTCTCCTGGCAATAGTCAAACATCTGTGGTCTTCCCTACATCTAGAACAAAGGTCCTTACTATTTCTCAAGAAGAAAAATGCCTGGACATAAGGGGTTTCACTCCATTTTCCCATCCTTTACATGTTAGGCTGTATTAGAGGAGGAGGGACAGGATTCGCCATCACTGAGAATGCACTTGGGCTAGAAGGAGTTGCAGAATAAGTCTAGTTTCCACTTCATTAGCATCTGTGCATCAAATCTAGACCAACAGACAGGGTGTAGCACAGAAGCATTCCCTCTGGGAACGGATTCCTGGTTGCCCATTCCAGAAAACAAAAACAGCAAAAAGGTTAAATTGCCCGGCGCCCCGGGTTTTTCAACCTGAGGTTCCAGAACGCCGTGGAACCTCTTGGACAGATGCCTCCATCCATGGTGGTAGGTCAGGACCCAGCGCTAGCTGGCTGGCTGGGGCTCGGCGGTTCTTCAGACAGCAAACCAGGCATTCGGGTGCCACTTTTTGGGGTGGCATTTCAGGACCTTTGGAGGGGTTCACTGGCCTGGGTGAGCCACCAGGACCTCCAGTGGTGGCAGGAACCTTCTGGCTCAATCTGAATGCAGTCACTCTAGGGAAACTGGAATCCTTGGCTGGGTATACATTAACGAAACGGGATTGTACCAGGGATGTGACTAGCCCGGTGTATGAACCTATCCACTGTGCCGATGCTGGAGGCAAAAGGGAGGTGGTATAGTTAGGCTTAAAATGCCACTTGTGTGATCTTGGAAACAAGAAGATTAACGATTGTTTAGTGACCTTCCAAAATTCCTTTTGCCAAAACTTGGCATAAGTTAAAAACCGGCAGGAAAACAAAAGACCAAACCCAAAACAGCTAAACTCAAGAAAACAAGACATTTCCTTGCATCTGGCTATCTATAAGCTGGAGGGAGGACCCTTGGAAGAACCGGGATGACCAGGGGAACATACCGGAGCAGCCGGGGGAAGAAGGCGAGCCAGGAGTGACCAGAAGGCAAACGGGAATGGAGGAGTGACAATCTGGGAGGAACGTGGGGACTTGGCAGGGCTAGCCTGAAAACCGGGAAGGGGCTGGGGCGAGTGACCAGCTGGGACTGGCCAGCCAGAAAGACCAGGAGGTGGAGCAAGAGACGCCATCTTGGCAAGGTCAGCAGAGAATCGTGTGTTCTGCTGTCCTGCAATAATGTGGCATAACCGGGGGACTGAGGGGAGAGAGTGTGGGGAGTGGGTCTCCTACAGAGAGACCAACCAGTGTGAACAGCACGAGTGAGCAGCAGTGTGGTGGTTACCAGGGAGGCAGCAACACAAGCGAAATGTGCCGGAACAGCAAAGGAAGGTAGAAGGGTCCGTGCGGGAACAGTATGGGGCCAGCAGGCAGCAAACTTCTGGCAACATTAGAGGGAAATATGTTTTTAGGAGGTGCAGATAGTGAAATATGGAGGCAGGAATTGCACAGGACATAAACTCCAAAGGGCAGGATTGAATCCCGTAGGGTTCACAGACGAGTCTGAGAGAAGTGGTGAGGTGAGATCTGAAATGAAGAGCTCCCGAAAGCGCTCCAGAAACAGGAGCGTTTCTCTCGAGCCCGCTTACCTCAAAGGTGGAGTCCAGAGCTTTATATCCAAGTCAGGTAGCACCCAAATTAGGTTTCTGGATTGGCACGCCTCGGTTCTTGCTTCACTGAGTTGAAAGAATTCATGCAGCAGAAACGTGTTTGTAATCCAAGTGACTTTTATGAGGAAATGGGGAGTGTCAGGAATTAATAGTTTCAAAAAGTACATATTTTCTGCAAAGCGTACTCAGTTTCCTTGGCCCCTGGATTTCCTGGTTCCACAAGCGGGGTTCAGTGCCCCTGTTCCTGTATTCCTTTCATGTGGTTTTCCGCCTTCAGTCGTGAACTCCTGCGCGGCTTCCACGCGGCCTTGTGCAACGTGCTTCTGCCGCATGAATTCTTTCAACCAGCGAAGCAAGAACTGAGGTATCCCAATCCAGAACCCTAACAGTACCATATGATCAAGAGCCAATGGTACTGAAAGAAAAATCTGTGTTGCCCTGCAGGCACTAGACAGAAAACAAGCTATCAGGGACTGCCTGATTGCTAATGGAAATATCTCAACAAGTCGATGAAGCACTGCAAGCAAATTGACAAGAAATGTGGGAGATGAGTACTGGCCAGTTCATTGCACCATGCTAAAGCAAGATGACCCAAATTACAGAGCAATGTCATTGAAGGAGCATGCAATACAGTGTTGCTGAAGATCATCAACAATAGTGGCAGCAGTACATTGACGGGAAGCTGTTGGAGGGTTAGGCTCGTTTCAGGAGAGGACATGGAGCAAAGGATATCATTGCTGACATCTGATGGACCTTGGCAGAAAGCAGAGAAATCCAGAAAAAGAGACCAGGCCCTAGAGAAGAGCATCATGCTTGGTAAAGAAGAGGGGCAGTGTAAAAGAGGAAGACACCCTCGACAAGTTGAATTGATATATCGGTCGCAACAATCATAACAGTTATGGGGACGGTGCAGGGCAGTGTTTCACTCAGCTGCACGTAGGGTTGCTATGCACCAATTCAGTGTCGCCCAGCAACGGTAGCAGCAGGTTTGCTGACAACAAAGCTAGAGTTGAGTACCTTCATGCCAGTGATGTTCACCTTGAGCAAGCATTAGCAGCCCCAAAAGAGCTGTGTAACATTGCACAAACAGGGCAGAGGCCAATGGATTTTGTGGCTGAGAGGCCAAAGGCCAGAGAGAGGCTTTCCTGTGAGCACAGCTCAGAAAAGGTTATTCTGTCTGAATAATTGTTTCCTGAGTTTTTGTAAGCAACTAACTTCCTAGTAAACCTCATACGCACGATATTGTCTGTGAGTTTTATTTGGCTATTGCAATGAATGAACACACCAAGCTGAAAAGTAGAGGAAACTGTGGGAGGGACAAAGCATAAGAATCAGACAACAAGGGATAGAGGATGGAGCCACGGCTGACTTCGGCCGTGTGGTGATAGCCTAGAAACCAGGGCGGTCAGACAGGGTTCCCCAGATGTTCCCTCAGCATTTCATGAAAGCAGCTGTACTCTGCTCTAATAAATATGTGAAAAGACGCTCAATCTCTAATAAAGGAAATACAAAATTAAAACCACAAAGCATTATACCAAAATAGCACTGCATGCATACCTATAACAAAATGAATGTTGAAATTGAAATAGATACCCAGAGTTGACAAGGCTGTGGAACAGAAACTCTCATACACTGATGGTAGGAGTACAAATTGGTACAACCAATGTTGCAATGATTTCTAACGCTGAGATATGTGTATTCTACGATACGGCAATTTCATTCATTCCTATGTGGTGCAAAGAAATAAATCTATCCATCATTAGTACCAAGAGATATGTAAATGTATGTGCTGAGCATTATTTATTACAATCAACATCTTAGATATAATCCACATTTCTAACAACTTTATAATCTACAAATACTTATATAAATATTTTAAAATTAGTTTTTAAATGATTTAGTTAAAATCTTTTTGGAATGATTATGGCAAGATGTTTCAGTTGTTATAAAAGTGTTCATACTTCCAAAAGCTCCAGCCCAGTAATCTTTTTAGAAATCTTCTTAAAGAAATATTTTAAAATATGCTAAGATTTATTATAACTTTATAGTAGAAGGTAATAGGAATAAACCATATTCAACAGTATAAAAATTAAGTAAAAATATTTTTCAACTGAATTCTTTTTTAGTTATAAATTAAAACTGTAAAAGCTATGCACATAAAATAAAGGGAAAAATCCATATTGATTAGAATAGTTATATTTGGATATAGGAACATTGGTATTTCTATTTTTTGAACTTCATATGATGCTATATTGATATGATACTCTTATAATCATAAAATTTTTATTGTGAAGTTGAACATTTGTCCATTTTTTACATAAAACATTTTTCCTTTTGTGTTAATATTTGTACAAATCAAATTTGCCAGTTTTGTACATATTGTATATTCTATAGCTCTTTCTTAGGGTAATCTCTGATTGACTAGCTATAGTTCCCCACTTAATATTCAATTCAGTGACTTTGTATTCACATGATTTTGGAGACTCATTTTAACTTTGGGTTAATGTTTAAAAACTAAGCATAAAGTAGAATCTCACATCCAACAACCTCATTTCTAGAAACCATGTTGAGAAAGAGAAAACACATATATTGGACTAGAATTATAAGGAATCAAGAAGTTCTTAGAATTGTTAACATGGAGTGAAGGTCCTAATGTAGCAGAGGCAGTTGCAATACAAAGAGAGAGATGAGGTAAAATATGTTATAAAGAAGAGCTAACAAAGCATGTGAAGGTGGTGATGTGGGTGATGAAGGATGGCAGGGTATTTGGTAGGAAGTGACCACCAGGTGCTTGAATATGCACCAGGAAGTCAGAGAAACAAGGAGAAAGACAGATTCGAGGATCTCTGCTGGGTGAAGCCGTGGGGATGATGAAGCCTCTGAAAGAGAAGTAGAAATAAAGCTTCATCTGGGCTGCCTGCCAAAGAGACACTGAGAAGGCGTATAGAGTGTTCCGAAAGAGAAGACCCAGGATCGTACAAGCATTACATACAGCCAATGGACAGGATCTCTTTTTATCCATCTGTATTAGTCTGGGTAGACTAAAGAAACAAATTCATAGACATCTGTGGATAAAAAAGAGCTTTATATTCAAGAGCAATTGAATATTGAGAAAACATCCCAGCTCAGACCAGATCAAGTCCATAAACCCTATAATGGCCCATATGTCTGATACCAATCTATAAATTCCTCTTCAGACTTATAAAACAATGCATAAAACATTGCCATGCAATGATGCCAAATTCAGGACAATCACAGGGCAGTGGGTCGAAAGTCTTGTAGATCCAGTGATGATGTAAGTGTCTCAGTGCTGGCAGGGCTCTCTACGTGGCTTCTCCAGCCATCAGCCTATCTCCATGTGTCTTCTCAACAGCGATGCCTCACAGGGAGTGAGCAGACAGTGTCTCCTGCCTCCAAGGAGGAAGACAGGAGTTCCCAGAATCCTCAGGAGAAGGCCATGCCCACACAGAGGCCTCAGTGGCTGTGATCTGATTGATAGGCTAGGCTCCACCCCTTCACTCTGAATCCTCAAATTGATACCAGATTATGTAACCACCACACCATTATACAGGAATTTTTATTAAATCCAATTAATATGCCATCAAGTATTTAAAAGCCCATGATTTTTTTAAATTTTGGAAACCTGAAGCCATTCTTTATACAAATGAATTAATTTTATAAACTTAAAAAATTCATGTTTGTTTATTAGTTGAAAGCTTATCAGATTTTTATTAAGCATTTATTAAAATGGTAAAATTGGTTATTAAGCCTTCTTTGAATTTTACAGAATCCTTTGAAATCTGCACATTAATTCAACTTATAGAATGGATGCGTAGGGAAACATTGACATCATCAGCCACAAAGAAGCATAGTCATAAGGTCATGGAATACTTTAAAGACCACCCGATTACATTATTATAGCTGCTGTGATTTATATTCATTCTGCGATATGAGCCAGACTGATATAAGTCGTCTCTTTCATCACTGTAGGACTGTAAATGAGATTAGCTTTAGGAAATTTCTGTAGGTATTGGTGAGTGTTTTTTTTACAGATTGTTTTGTCATTTCTGTGTTACGGCAATAAAATACCAAACTGTAAACACATTTAAACAGCAGGTACGTTAGATTGGGCTTATTGATGTAGAAGAGATACTTTAATTCTTATGTCATCCAGTGGTAATTATCTGCTGCAAACTTCTGACTTTACACAAGAAATACTGTGCGTTCAGATCTTCTTTCACACTTGTAATTTGATTCTCATGAGTTACTGTGGATCATCATAGAATTCACATGGGAAAATAATATTAATGTTTCTTGATAATGTGTTCTTCTAAATTATATCTTTGCATCATCTAACAGTGTATTTGAGGGGAAATATTGCTTTACCCTTCAGAATTGAGCTTAAATCAAGTAAATCGATCTTACCACAGTATATATTGAAAACACACACGCATGCATTCTAGAATTAAGAAAAACATTATACGTACTAATGTTAATCTCACAATTTTGGGGGGGGTATGTAATAGGAACTTTCTATTAAGTCCTATTTTCTTCATGGAATTATCTGAGATACCCTTTGCATCCTCCGAATATCTGGGTTGAAAATTACCGCTACCTGTGTAATTTATGGGTGAACTCTGCGTCACAGGGGATGGCCTAGTAAAAAGGGAAAAGAAAATTTTCTTTGTTGTTGTTTTTTTAGCCCCAATATTTTGTGAGGCTTAGCAATATACAGGAAGCTGCTTGATGGCTGGTGAAAATGAAGAATTAGATCTGTGTGGTAAGTAAACTGCAGTGAAATGGTAGCTCCAATAGCTACAAAGGAGGTTCATCTCAAATTTAATATATATTCATTCAAAAGTAAATTGAAACAATGCAAGAAATCGTACCATAAAGTTAACAGAAATACCAGTTTCCACAGCAAATTAAATCACAATAAAGAATAAAGCCCTGATAGGTCACTTGGTAAAGCATGTAACACAATATACCTGTTTCCTTATTTCATCTAAGAGAGATAGAGGGTTATTTATGTTGGAGAAAGTTAAAAATAGAAATAAGATGATTCAAGTCAGATGAATGATAAATATGTAATAAAAGCCTTAGTAGCATTTGAAAGAACTGACAGAGAAGTAGGGCCAAAAGGAAAATCTGTCTGGTGAAAAAGAGACCTTAGAACTGTGTGCCAAGTAACCTGCAGTCAAGGAGTAGCCTCAATACCTGGCCTTGAACCCAGAACCTAATGGTAGTGGTCTTTGCTGTCAGGTGAATGAATGAATGAATGAATGAATGAGCCAGTGCCAGGCATTTTCTTATAACTCCTTGGTCTTGGCCCCCAGGATGAAAAGGTCTATTAGAAGCATGTATTGGGTTTTAAGTATCTCTAAGTCAATTTAATAAGTAGAACTGGAAAATAAAGTGACATTAGTCTTAAGCGTTACATATATTTCAGTTGTGGATTACCTTTCTTGGCTTATTTTTAAAGTATCAAAAATATATGCTTAGCTACTAAGTTTTGTTATAAAATTAATCTGTAGCTTATACTGGAAAAAAACTTGGTTCATATTTGTGCCAAAGTGTTTTAATGATTCTTCCAATGCTAATGAATTCTATTTATTTTTTTCTAGGTAATGGCTTTGTAAACTCAATAGCATCTCAAAACTTGATTGGAACTACTGGTGCAAATAGCTTAGGCAAAATCATGCCTACAAAGTCCCCCCCCCCTCCTGGTGGTAGCAATCTTGGAATGAACAGTCGAAAGCCAGATCTTCGAGTTGTTATCCCGCCTTCCAGCAAAGGCATGATGCCTCCATTGGTAAATTGAGCCTTTGTGTTAAACTGCGGGTTTTATAACTATTACTTTCTTTTGGGGAATCTAGGTATTTTCTTAATTATTATTTCTATTCAAAAGAAGCATTTGAAGAGAAGACTATTTTCTTTTTCTTTTCAAGCATTTTACTAGGGGCTCATACAACTCTTTTCACAATCCATACATAAATCAGTGGTGTAAAGCACATTTGTACATTCATGCCCTCATCATTCTCAAAACATTTGCTCTCCACTTAAGCCCCTGGCATCAGCTCCTCATTTTTCCTCTCCCTCCCCGC